>NW_026705848.1:0-300000 GCF_029867415.1 Vicia villosa | reverse complement strand
AATAAAACCAACCCATAAATCAAAAGAGCCGCAACTTCTTCAAAAGCTTGGTAACTCCTATCTTTTAATAGTGATCGAGCCTTTCCCATTAAGAACTTAGCAAGCAAACCCTTGACTCTACTCTTTGTTTCCCAATTAGACTCGATTTCTGACTTTCGTAAATGTAAGGCAGCAGCAATGATTTCAGGCTTTGGGATCTTTTCTAAACCAGTGAAAGGTAATTGATCTCGAACAGGTAGCCCAATTAGTTCAGAGAATTCCTCCAAGATGGGTACTAGCTGGTAATCAGGAAATGTAAAGCAATGATGTTCGGGATCAAAGAATTGGAACAGGACCCGTATCATGTCTTCTTCAAATTTTGAGGTAACCAAATGGAGTAGGTGACCGTGCCTCTCGGTGAATTGAGCATTTCTGGGAAATTCTGATATTAAGTCCTTTAGTTCAGATGGTACTATTGCGATTTTGATCCGGATATAATCTCTGGTAGCGGGAGCCATTACCTGCAACAACAGAACAAAGGTAAACTCTTCGATCCTCGAAATGATTAGTGAGAAAATGATATGTTTATGATGTTTATGATGTCATGATGTCAAACATGTGGAAAACACAAACAAATCACACAATAGCCTTAGGTTTAAAGGCTTGTACGAGGTTCATAGGTGATACCCTCCCCACTAAAGTTGAGTTGGTTTAAACCTGTCTTAGAATGGTATTCGGGTTCTACGATCCTTGGAGACAACATCTCAATACGGCACTCGAACGGCCGATCAAAACATTCCTCGAGGATAACTAACTTCGATCAATTTCAAAGCCAATCACTTAATAGGCCACAAGTCAAGTTCAACTAAAGGTTCTAAGGCAAATTAGTGCTTGATGACATTTCGGAAGCCTAACATACTCCTTGATCGTTTTCAAGGGATATCAGTACAGACCAAAGTGTCGCACTAACGGTGACTACCAGATCAACCATATCGGTACATGCCGTATGGTTTCCTTGGTCTATTGTCACATACTTAAGGTATCTCGAGATTCGGGTTAGAATCTTTCACACAAGTAAATACCCAAACAAACCTTTGAAAAATAGAGCAAACAAGACAAACAATTAAAAACATCGAAGTGATCTAAACTCTAAGGTAACCCCTTTTAAAACATTTTGTTTTTTGAAATCCCCAGCAGAGTCGCCAGTTCTGTTATCCTCGGTTTTTTGTGGGATGCGAACTGACTTTTCTTTTATTTTTGAGTTGTGAAAATCAGAGACTCGCCACCGACTTTTATTTTATCCAATTAAGGAAAGGTTTATAAAAGAAACAGAAAAAGACCTTAAAGAAATTTTGGGTTCGGGGGTAGGTTATACAAAGGGAAGGTGTTAGCACCCTTTGTATCCATGGTTATCCATGGGCTCTTAATTGCTTAGCTCACTTGTTTGAATCGTTTGTCTTGCTTTGAAATGCTTGTATGTGGTTTTAAATATTTTGTAAAGAGTTAACTTTGTAATGATCCTTGTGCGGATGTATACAAAGTATTTATCTTTCTAAAGATGTTTTGATGTTTAAGAAAAGATTTTTAACTTCGTAATGATCCTTGTTTGGATATATACAAAGTGTTGTCTTTTTGTTTTGGAAAAACAGTGATATGTGAGAACTTTTGTTGTTTTTGATTGAGCAAGCAATTAGGAAGTATACCCTAAGTTTATAAGGTTCTATTTCTTTAGAAAACTTTCCTTGACTGGATACAGAAGAAATTTGAATTGTATTTGAAATAGTAAGTTTTGATTTTGAAAAGAGTAACAGAGGGATTACCCTAAGAGGTGCAAGTGTGATTGTCTTTTGTTTTCGGATATATTATCTTTGAGATTAGTGATCTAGCGCTTCAATTTTTATTCTTGACATACATGCAGTTTTATATGTGCAGAAATTAAAATGCGGGAATGTAAAATGCGGAAAGTAAATCTACGCTATTACATCGATTGTGCGAGAAATGTAAACTATGCTATTTACATGAATTTGACAACCTATACACTTATCTATGAATTTAAATTGCAATAAGATAAAGGGAAAATATTTTTGGATGGTTGATTTTAATTAAAATTAATGCATAATTAATTTAATTAAAAGGTTAACAATTAGAAATAAAATTTAAACCTAAAAAGTTAAGTCTAAAATATGTCCAATTTGTTTGTTAATTAATTTTAAAATAAAATTAATTTTTTTTGTGATTTTTAAAATTGTTTTTAAGATTATTACGTTAATTAACATGTAATTATACAAATAATTATACACATAAATTAAACTTAAAGAGAAAAATATTCTAAATATGTGCAAAATTAGTTTATAATATATAAACTTAATTTAATAAAAAGAAAATATTTTTTTCTGATTTTTTTGATAGGTTAGGAATAATTAAAAGATAAATATATAATATTATCTAATTAATTAAACAAAATATTTTAATTATTAAGAAAAATAAAATATTTTTGTGTCAAAAATTAAGACAATATTTTATCACCCTAAAAATATTTTTTGCATATTTTTCTGATTTTTTAAACTATTTTTAAATAATTTTGCAAAAGAAAATTAAATAAAAATAGAAAATATATTAAATTTAGATCAAGTGTGGTAGACTGGAGAGTCTATGGTATGGAAGGTGTGATCAGGTGCGCTGGATCTTGAATTAATGAGATCTGAGGGCTTCAAATGATAGGGCGCATCCTAGGTGTGTGGGATTAAGAACACTGGATCTGTCAGTTTAAAAACATTTCACGTGGGACCAGGATTTAAACCAGAGCCAATCAGATCTCTTCCCTCCGCCACGCAAGCCTTGACCTAGTCAAGGAAGTCAGCGACGCCGGAGTCAACCCTCCGGCCGTCTTCTCCGGCGACCTCAACCTTCCACCTGCAAAAACAAGGGCATTAAACGTTCAAAAGGAACCTTACCCCCCTAATTCGAGGGCTGCGATTCCATTGGTGATGGTTTTGTGGCCTGAAAGTTCCTGGTTCATGAGATTCGAAGAAGAACTTGAACACGTGGTTAGCAATGGCAACCTATGTTCTGGACGTTAGAGCTCTCATGCTAGGGTTCAAACCTGACCTAATGATCATTATAAACTCAACCATAATCACTAGACATGATAACAATGTATAAATGAAGAGTTTGAATTCAATGAAAATTTACCAAACCGGAGAGTGGTAGAACTCGAGTTTCAGGTCCTTCTGAACTTGGCTATTGATCCAAACTTACTCAAACAAGTCGCAGGAGATGATTTATGGACTTGGTTTGCTTTGAAACTAGCTGCAAAATCAAACACGAAAATTAAATTTTCTTGTAATTTTTTTAGTTTTGTGAAGTTTGTGAGCTATTCTTTGTGAATTATTTCGTGTGTCCTTTGTTGCTGAAGTGTTCATGTCATTTATAAGCAATATGAGTGCTGAAATCTTAAGCTACCAAGCTCTTGAGTGTCTTTGAACTTTTGGTTTTTTTAATAATAAAAACTTTGAAAATCTTGGCCATGGCTTCAATTTTCTTCACCCCTCTTGCCATAGGTCTTCTGTACCTCTATGTTGCAGAACTTGTGTTATACCCCAAAATTTTCCCGCATCTTTTTTCAAGAAAACTTCAATCTAAAAATTAAGAGTTTCATATAATCTTGGATTTTTATATCCTGATTTATGAATACTTGGTTTTTAGAATTTTTCTTATACGGTATTTTGGCTCGCTGTTGAATTTATTCTTACGCAAACGCCAATTACTGTTTATTACTTCACATACGCTGTTTATTTGATATTTATTTACAGATAAATAGTACTGACGCAATTGGTACAGAGTTAAATCTTTTGCAGGTGCATAGTCCGGGGATTCAGACTGTACTGGTAACAAGTAAATTATTATTAATTTTTTGTTTCCCACTAATTTTTGTACTATATTCCATTATTTTCAAAATCTCTTTTCAAATCTCTTCTTTCAAAATCAAATCCTAACTTTATTCTATACATCTCTCTTTTTTCCAACACTATCATACACTTTCTTTCAAATCTCACTTCCACTCAAATTTACCTTTTGTACGGAATCACTTCATTCCCCAACGTCTCTATCCTTCTATTCATTCTATAAATACCTCTCATTTTTTCCATAAAATCTCACATCAAATTCTAACTCATCTCTCAATTTTCCACTTCATATTCATTCTCTCTTCTTCCCCCGGCAAAAATGGCGAAGCGGATAGAGACGTGTTTTCTTATGATCATCACCGTCGTGGTGGTAATCATGTCTTTCTTCTGTCTGCATAGCCCTGAAAAATGTGGACCTGGGATGTTGACACTCCCAATCATCTACATGTTACTGTTTGTAGCATGGGTTATTAATCGTCATTCTTAAAGTTTGCCGTATCTCTTATTTCTTAATGTACCGTTTACTCGTTGTATTGTTCATTGTAGTATGTAATATTTGTACTGTCAGTTTTAAATGTCGTACTATTTGTCGTACTGTTGCTTAATTATCCAGATAATATTTTGTGTGTTTTCTGCCACTTAAATATTTATTTTTCTGTGCATTAAATGATTTTCAGGGTCATTATTGGTAATTTTGCTCGCATACAGTATTTATTATTTATTTACTATGTCTGTGTTTTACTAACCACTCATGTAAATAAATTTTCATCATTAAACAAAAACAAAACAAAAAACAAAACAAAAACAACAAAAATATTAACTTTGACTGTTGAATTTTCACTCTAAACAGTCAGTTGACAGTCAAACCGCTGACAGTGCAATTCTCCGTGTTTTGTACCCTCAATCAAATCAAAATTTTGAATTTCAAAATTCCAAGATTTTTGTCCTAGAAGTCTTCCAAATATCACATGATTAGCAGAGACTCAGCACTGCACAAAAATCAGGTACGCTTAACTGTCTCCTACACAAACAGTCCCTAACTAGAGTTTCTTGTTTTTTTCAGGAGAACAAGTTTTTGAGACCTCAAATGGATTTCATGGACCTCCATATATCTCAAAGTAACACCATACCAATTTTCAAACTTCAATTCGCTCAAACGTACAGTCAGCAGCTCAAACAGTCAACAGACGACCCATTTGACCAAAAAAGGCAACAGACAGTCAAAAATGAAAATTTTTGTCAACCTCCATATTTTGTCAAAGGAATCATCATTTGATCATTGGATGATCATAATTCATCAAGGAAAGATCAAAAATCAACAAAACCCTAAGTTTCAAAATTAGGGTTTTCTCCTAAAAAGTCAACTGAACTTTGACTGGTCATAACTATCTCATCCTTCATCAAAAAAATTCAAACCAAAGCTCATTTTGAAGGAAATTCAATTATCTTTCAAATGAAATTGGTCCCATGGTCATTAGATTCACCATTTTAAAAATATGAATCAAGACATTACAGGTCATTTTCAAAATCAACAAAAAGTCACTTTTTTCAAAAGGACACACAAGGAGCATGGAAAATCATTTTGATATGAGCCCAAAGACATTGGTTAGAGGACTCTTTGTGGTTTCCAAAAAGTGAAAGAACTCCTTCATATGATAAAAATTGAGGGATTTACACCTTGTTGAAGTTGGCTAAATTTTGGGAAAATGCATGAAATCAACATTGATCAAAAATGTGTTTTTTTCCAAATGGGGCCTAATTTCCATAATCCAAACATGTTTCCCATAATGAGAAGGGCCTCCCACGACCAAGACAAAGCCCACATCATTTTTGTTCCTTTTTTGGTTTAATTTTATCATATTTAAGATTAAATTAAAAAAGGAAATGGAAGGATAATATGTAGCTTGGTTTCTAAGCATGACTCATCAAAGATCATTCAATATTCTGCAGCCAAGGAAGTACAGCAGAAGAGGTGTGGAAAATTCAAGCTATGGTGGCTTGAATTCAAAGCTACATATATTAAAAAATTCAAAAATTCAATAAAAGCACTTAATGCTTTTAGCTTAGTTTCTAAGCACTTACTTGCTTATATAAGGGCTATCACACTTCAGTAATAAAGGAGACACGAATTCAGAACCTAAGCCTTGCTTGTAACATACTTGTATCAACTTGAATTTTTTAAAGAAATCTAAAATTCGAATTTTAATTTCTAGCTTGTTTCAGTTCAAACTAAACACTCAAATACAATCCCCAAGCATCATTGAATACATTCCAATCAGTTTCAAGCCTTGGTACACTCAGAATCGTCCACTAGACCTCACAGTTTGCTCGAACTAAAACTTACAAAAATCTCATCACACATGCATATTTAACAAGATGTAGACTCATATTTAAGTTTAGTTTGGGGTTCTGATCATTTCTGGATAGTTAATTGCAGTTTGGTTGCATATACACGAAGATACCATTCTAGGGTTTGTGAACTCAATTTTAGGGCTTTTCGTTAGAAGCAAAATTAAGCAAAATTAATGGCATATTCGAACTCAGTGAATCAAGCCAAATCGAATGGACATGTCGCGCCAAATTTCTATTCATGTTTACCCCTATTCGCTATTTTGCAGGTTTAGAACTCATCTATTACAGCGCTTTTCTCATAAAAACGCTGTTAAATGTGTTGGCGAGAGGTTGAGATGATGAGGTGTCCTCACCTCATTGGACAGAGCGCGTGCGTGTTTTTTTAAAAATAACTTGTGATTCTGTGTTTTGCAGGTTTTGTACACCTCGTGTTCCTTAAAATCTGAACCATCAGATCATGCCAGCTGTTTATCCAACGCACTAAGACACACCAGTCCGTGATATAGACTTTAAGCCAGTCACACATGATCATTGTTTATATATTTTCTATTTTATTTAATTTTCTTTGTAAAATTATTTTAAAATAGTTTTAAAAATCCAAAAAATACACAAAAAATATTTTTAAATTGATAAAATAATACTTTATTTTCTGATATAAAAATATTTTATTTTTCTTCATAATTTAAATATTTTGTATAATTAATTAGATAATATGTATATATTTATCTTTTAATTATTCCAACCCATCAAAAAATCATAAAAAAATTGTTCCTTATATTAAATATAGTTTATACATCATAAGCTAATTTTGTACATATTTAGGATAATTTTATTTTTAAGTTTTAATTATTTGTGTAATTATTTATATAATTATATGTTAATTAGCTTAAAATCAACTTCAAAAATTCCAAAAAAATTAGTTTTGTCTTAAAATTAATTGACAAACATTTTGAACATATTTTAAACTTAATTTTTAGGTTTAAATTTTATTTCCATCTTTTTCTCATTTTAATTAAATTAATCATGCATTAATTCTAATTAAAATCAATCATCAAAAATCCAAAAATATTTCTTTTATTTTCTTGCAATTTAAATTCTTAGATCAAGTGTATAGGTTGTCAAATTCATGTAAATAGCGTAGTTTACATTCCCGCAAAATCGATGTAATAGCGTAGATTTACTTTCCGCATTTTACATTTCCGCATTTTAATTTTCAGTACATATAAAACTGCGTGTATGCCAAAGATTAAAATTGAATCGTTAGATCACTAACTTCAAAGATAAAATATCTGAATCAAAACACAATCACACTTGCACCTCTTAGGGTAATCCCTATTTTACTCTTTTCAAATTCAAAATCAAATTCTACTGTTTCAAATGCAAAATCGAACTTTCATTTATATCCGGTAAAAGGATAGTTTTTTAAAGGAAATAGGAAAAGACCTTATAACTTAGGGTAGACCTCCTAATTTGCTTGCTCAGATTAAGACAAACAAATCTCTCATATATCATTGTTTTTCAAAATTAAACTTTCAAAAAAGACAATACTTTGTATATATCCAAACGAGGATCATTACAAAGTTAACGTTCTTTTTTCAAAAACATCTTTCAAAAGATAAAACACTTTGTATACATCCGCACAAGGATCATTACAAAGTCAATTTACGAAGGTATTTGAAACCACATACAAGCATTTCAAGGCAATAGAAAAGTGATTCAAAAGAAGTGAGCTAAGCAAATTAAAGAGCCCATGGATAACCATGGATACAAAGGGTGCTAACACATTCCCTTTGTATAACCTACCCCCTTACCCAGAATTTCTTAAAGGTCTTTTTCTGTTTCTTTTATAAACCTTTCCTTAATTGGATAAAATAAAAGTCGGTGGCGACTCTCTGATTTTCAAAAACACAAAAGCAGAAAGAAAAGAGTCAGTTCGCGTATCTCTCCGTGAGAGGTATGGTAAAAAACCGAGGGCGACAACTTGGATCAAACTTGGTGACTCAAGCTAAGGACAAAAGCCTTGAATCATTATCTTGAACCATTTCTTTTTTAATTTAACTTTAAATGAAATAAAATTAAATTAAAAAAGAAATAAAAATGTCATGGGCCTAATGTTGGTCGTGGGAGCCTTTTAACATCATTAGAAACATGTTTGGATCATGAATGCTTGGCCTCTTTTGGAAAAAAAAACAATTTTAATCATTGTTGGTTTCATGCATTTTCCCAAAAAAATAGCCAACTTCAACAAGGCATAATTCCCTCAATTTTGATCATATGAAGGAGTTCTTGTACTTTTTAGAAACCTCAAGATGTCCTCTACAAGCTACTTTGGAAACTTTTTTGCATTTGGAGAAGTTATCTTGATGTTATGGGCTTTGACAAAAAACTGCTTTTTGTTCACTTTGAAAATGACATGTAATGTCTTAGCTCATATTTTCCAAATGGTAAATCCAATGACCATGGGACCAATTTCATTTGAAAGATAATTGAATTTCCTTTAAAATAAGCTTTGGTTGGAATTTTTTGATGAACGAGGAGAGAGTTATGGCCGGTCAAAGTTCAGATGACTTTTTAGGAGAAAACCCTAATTTTGAAACTTAGGGTTTTGTTGATTTCTGAACTTTTCTTGATGAATTATGATCAACCATTGATCAAATGATGAATCTTTTGACAAAATATGGATGTTGATAAAAAAAAATCATTTTTGACTGTCTGTTGACTTTTCGGTCAAACTGGTCGTCTGTTGACTGTTTGAGCTACTGACTGTACGTCCGAACGAATCGAAGTTTGAAAATTTGTCTGATGGTACTTTGAGACATATGGAGATCCATGAAATCCATTTGAGGTCTCAAAAAAAAACTTGTTCTCCTGAAAAAAACAAAAACCCTAATTAGGGACTGTTTGTGTAGGAGACAGTTAGGCGTACCTGATTTTTGTGCAGTGTTGAGTCTCTGCTGATCTTGTGATTATCAGAAGACTTCTAGAACAAAAACCTTGGAATTTTGAAATATGAAAGATTGATTTGACTGGTGGTACAAACACGGAGAATTGCGCTGTTAGCGGGTTTGACTGTTAACTGACTGTCTGGGCATTAACGTAACAGTTAAAGTTAATTTTTCTCTTTTTGTTTTTGTTGTGTTAATGGTGAAAAATTATTTACATGAGTTGTTAGAAAAACACAAACATAATAAATAAATAAAATATACTGTACGCGAACGAAATTACCGATAATAAAATTGAAAAGGATTTAATGCACAGAAATAAATATTTAACTAGCAATAAACACACATAATATTATCTCGATAATTAAACGACGGTACAACAGATAGTACAATATTTAATACTGACAGTACAAATATTACATAAAAAATATAGCGAACAGTACGACAAATATAATGAACGGTACGTTATTTGAAAGCGAAAGATACGACAAACTTTAAGTATGACGATTAAAAACCCATGCTATAAACAATAATATATAGATGTACGGGAGTGCAAGCATCCCAGGTCCGCATTTTTCATGACTATGCAGACAGAAAAAAGACATGATCACCGTAAAAACAGTGATGACCACAAGAAAAAACGTATCCACCCACTTTGCCATTTTTGCCGGGGAAGAAGAGAAAATAATTATGAGATAGTATGATAGAAATTTGGGAGATGAGTGAAATTTGATGTGAGATTTTATGGAAAAAATGAGGGGTATTTATAGAGTGAAAAGAAGGATGGAGACGTTGGGGAATGAAGTGATACCGTATAAAAAAGAAAGTTTGAGTGGTAGTAGGATTTGAAAGAAAGTGTATGGAATAAAGTTAGGATTTGATTTGAAAGAAAGAGATTTGAAAAGAAAGGAAAAGATTTGAAAACAATAATAGTACAAAAAATTAGTGGGAAACAAAAAACCAAAAATAATTTAACTGTTACCAGTACAGTCTGAATCCCCGGTCTCTGTGCTTGCAAAATTTAATTATGTACCAATTGCATCAGTATTATTTATCTGAAAATAAATCTCAAATAAACAGCGTGTGAAATGATAAACAGTACTTGGCGTTTGTGTAAGAATGAATTTAACAGTGAACCAAAATACCGTATAAAAACATTCTAAAAACTGAGTATTCATAAAATCAGGATATTTATGAAATAAAATCCAAGATTATATGAGACTCCAATTTTTTAGACAGAAGTCTGTTGCCTTATTTTTTGAAAAAAGATGCGGACAAATTTTGGGGTACAACAACAAGTAAAGCAATCTATCTTTACTATCTTTTCAACTAAAGAATTAGAAATAATATAATGCTCATCTATGAGAGATGCATATTCAACCTTTAAGGAATCGAAAGCACTATTAAGATCATTTATCTTCTTTTCAATTTTTTTAAAAAGTTTGCTTTGGGGAAAAAAATTCTTAAAATCATCTAGGGCATCAACATGCATTTCGCTAAAAGCGTTCGACAATTGTTTATAAGATGGTTTAACTTTAGGGTCAATAGTATATACCTCAAAGTCTTCACTTAACTTGTGGTCCGTTAATCAATGGTTTGCACATTCAACATGAGAACTTGAATCGGAAAACCCTAAAAAGTGAACCTTATATTGAACACTTAGCTAACAAGTATGCCAAAAACAACCAAACAACGTGAAAACTTAAGTTATTTCTCCTTTCGTTAGTTGTAACTATTAGCCTAAATGTGTATATGCTTTATACTTTTTCATGTATACTTTATAAATTTAAATAGTGTTTATCCTTAAATAAAGTTGATATCTTTTATACAATAAAATTTTTAAATTTATATATATATATATATATATATATATATATATATATATATATATATATATATATATTTATATATATAAAATTGTTTACTGACAGAGTTGCACAATAATCCATTGTGAGGTATGGTGAGAACATTTTACACGTTAGTACATAACAAGGTAATGCTGGTTAAAAATTATAATCTAAATCAAATTTAGGAATATTTGTAACAATTTAATTTAAAAATAGTAAACATCCAAATTATAGATTATGTTGTTAACAACTCATTATCCTTATCAACATCTTCAATTTATAGATTGTTCTTCCTTTATAAATATGAGTGAAATGATTAATCAAAATATATTATAAATTTAAAATGTCTTTCTCAAGTTCTTTCACTTCTTTTATTTTCTCTTTAGGTGTTTTTCTTGTCATTTCTAAATGCCACTATGATGTTAATGCTAGCCAAATCACATCAAAACTAGTGATTGATGCTAGTTCTGGAAAGCTTATTCCAGATACATTTTTTGGAGTATTTTTTGAAGTAAATTATGGTTTCTTATGTTTTAATAACTAGGAAGATTACATATAAAGTACTATTGTTTTGTTATCTTATAATACATTGATGTAATATATATTTTTCAGGAGATTAATCATGCAGGAGCTGGAGGATTGTGGGCAGAACTTGTGAATAATAGAGGTGTATATATTGTCACTGGAAACAATTTATCTTTGAGTTTATTTTTCTAATAAGATACAAATTTCATATATTAACTTTAAAAATTTATGTTACTAATTTTGTTTCCATTTTAATATTTGTTTCAGCCGTTAGATTTGTTTCACTATTTTATATCGTTTATAAATTATTGTTTCAGGTTTTGAAGCTGAAGGTTCCATTAATGGGACCTCAAATATTTATCCATGGACAATTATTGGAGAAAATCAATCATCAATTATTGTATCTACAGAACGTTCTTCTTGTTTTGAGCGTAATAAAATTGCATTACGTATGGATGTTCTTTGTCATAGAAAATCTTGTCCACATGGTGGTGTTGGTATTTCCAATCCAGGTTTTTGGGGAATGGTGAGTATCAATTAACACAACATTTTATTTATCATATGAAAAAAATTAAATGTATTTATAATATTTTTTCAATGTTTCATATAAATAGAATATTGAGGAAGGGAAGAAATATAAAGTAGTGTTCTATGTAAGATCACTTGGTCCAATTAATTTACAAGTTTCATTTGTTGGATCTGATAATGGTATCAAATTAGCGTCAACCAAAATAAGGTTATATATAATTCTATTTCTTTAATTTATTTTTTGAAACAACATCTTGTTCATTAAGTTATTATTATCAAACTAAAATAAATCAATTATTGAGTTATTAATGAATGAATATCAGATCTTCTGGAGTCAATGTTACAAAGTGGAGTAAAATGGAAACAATTCTTGAAGCTAAAAGTACTAATCACAATTCAAATCTACAAATAACAACAACCAAAAAAGGAGTATTATGGTTAGATCAGGTCTCAGCCATGCCTTTAGATACATATAAGGTATACAATGCATAAAATTATATTTATATTATTTATTTACTCATTTTAGATTATTTAAAAAAATTTCTCTTTTATAAGAATTTATCTCATTAATCATTATTGGACACAGGGTCATGGTTTTCGAAATGACCTTTTTCAAATGGTGGCAGATTTAAAGCCAAAAACTTTTAGATTCCCAGGTATGATACAATATTATTGAATTGTAATCATTTCGAATAGTAGTTTCTTTAATGGAAAATTTTGATTCATATCGATCTTTTTTTTTTTTTGAGATTTCACTAAGTGACAAAATTATAATATATTTTGTTTTCACAGGTGGTTGTTATGTTGAAGGAAATTATCTAAAAAATGCATTTAGGTGGAAAGATACAGTTGGAGCATGGGAAGAGAGACCTGGCCACTATAATGATATGTGGAAGTATTGGACCGATGATGGATTTGGTTATTTTGAAGGGCTTCAAGTAATTTTTCTTTTTAAATATTAAATAATTTTCTTTTCACATTAAAAAAATATTAATTATTTTTTTGTTTATTAAACAGTTATCAGAGGATCTTGGTGCATATCCAATATGGGTGTTTAATAATGGTATTAGTCATCATGATGAAATTAATACGTCTGCAATTTCACCATTTGTACAAGTATAATTTTCTTAATATTATTTTTTTATTATCTAAATGGTATTTGTAATTTTAATTAATTGATTTATTTATTGTTATTTATACTTTATTTATCATTAATTAATAGGAAGCTCTAGACGGTATTGAGTTTGCTATAGGTTCCCCTAAATCACAATGGGGTTCTCTTAGAGCTTCCATGGGACATCCAAAGCCATTTGATTTGAGATATGTTGGAGTTGGAAATGAAGATTGTGGTAAATATAACTATCAAGGAAATTACCTCGAGTTCTATAAAGCTATAAAACATAGATATCCTGATATTCAGATTATCTCAAATTGTGATGGTTCTCAATATCCATTAAATCATCCCGCGGATCTTTACGATTTTCATGTAATAATATTGTTGATTTAATTATTAATTTATTTTTTAATTATTTTTAATAATTATTATATTTGAATTTAGGTTGAGTAACTTACATGTTATTATTGTTAATACTTTTTTCAATTATTAGATTTATACAAATTCTAAGGACATGTTTTCCCAATATACAAAGTTCGATAAAGCACCACGATCTGGTCCAAAGGTTTGATTATTAAATGTATTTATTCATTTATTTTAAAAATAATGAATTAAATTTTTTTAAAAGGATGATTAAACATTTAAAATTTTTTTGATATAGAAATTTTCTCGATATAGAAATTTTCTCATGATTTATAATTGCATTTTATAGGCATATGTTAGTGAGTATGCTGTTTGGAGGGAAGATGCAGGTAATGGAAGCCTTTATGCAGCTGTGGCTGAAGCTGCATTTCTTATTGGACTTGAAAAAAATAGGTTAGGTTTTATTATATATAACATTTTTCATGATATTTAATTAATCAAGTTTGTGTTTTTTGAGCTAAATTTCAATCATTTTTCAATTTTCTACAGTGATGTCGTCAGCATGGTTGCCTATGCACCCCTCTTTGTAAACACAAATGACAAATAGTAATTTTCTAATTTCTTATCATTTAGTTTTATTTATCATTTATATATGTAAGGAAATAGATGATTTATTTAATTTATTTTCTATATATGAAACAGTTGGACACCAGATGCAATTGTATTCAACTCTTATCAAAATTATGGAACTCCAAGTTATTGGCTCCAACAATTTTTTATTGATTCTAATGGAGCAACCTTTCTTAATTCAACTCTCAACAATTCTTCTAGCTCGATTGTTGCCTCAGCGATTCAGTATAATAATTCTCAAGATGGAAAGAATTATCTAAAAGTCAAGGTAAAATAACACAAATTTTTATCAAGAATAAATGCTAATTTAAAGTATTTTATTATTGATTTGTTAACTTTGCAACTATTGACTTGTGCAGGTAGTAAATTTTGGAAACTCAGTTGAAATTTTAGAGATTTTAATAAATAATTTAAAAACAAATGTGCAACGATCTGGTTCATCAAAAGTGATGCTTACTTCCTTGAATAAAATGGATGAAAATTCTTTCTTGGAACCAACAAAGGTACACTTTATTTTTTTTAACACATTATGCAGTTTGTCATATGTATATATTGTGATTTTTGAAATGAATTTCTTTATGTTTTAATTTAAATTTTTAATTTGCTAAGCTATTTTAATTTAAGGTTAATCAACATTGATTATATAAAAAAGATTTGTTAATACATGATTTTGTTTCATTTTTCATATGGACAGATTGTGCCCAAAAGAACTTCACTTGAAAATGCAAGCAATGACATGAATGTTGAACTTGCTCCCTATTCAATTACATCATTTGACCTATTAATTTAAAACACTATGGTGGAGTGTTTTTAGAAGGAATAGATGGAAGAAATATATATATTTCTATTTCTATTAAATAAAGTATTTCTCGGTTTACCATCCATATGCACTGTATATATTTCTATTTGTTTTCATTCTTGAATTTTAATATCAAAATATTGTTTATCGTATTTATATGGTGAAATGTATTTTAATATATATAAAAATTTATTTTTCAAAATTATTTTGTAACACTAATATAAAATGTATCATTAACTAATTTCATCATTGCATTAACCACAAAAATGTAGGTTGATAATCACTTTCTCTATTTTATTAACGAATACAAAACATAATATTAACCATTTATATATATATATATATATATATATATATATATATATATATATATATATATATATATATATATATATATATTAAATTATAAAATATCTTTACCAATCTTTTCACTCTATCAATCAAATTTATTTTATTACTTAAGACATTTTTATATTTAAAAACTCATTAACCAAATTATGATATGTATTAATCAATCTTATACATAATCACTAACCATAGTTAATTTACTATGTAAGAGTTTACTATATTTTTTAATTTCTGGACACTCGATAACCAAGTTATGATCTATATTAATCAATTTTATTACACTCAATTAACCAATTTTGCTTTCCTTGTTTTTAATGTCAAAACACATAAATTATACTCCCTCCGGTCTCAAATATAAGCAACAAAAAAACCTATGGTCTTAAATATAGGCCAAAAAATCCATATTTATTACATTCAATGTCACAATTCCAAATATACCCTAACAATGTTTTACATTTTAAATGTTTCCAACAATTTCCAAAGCAAAAAATAGGGGTAAAATTTGAAAAAGTGTAAGAATTAAATGCATTGAGACATCCTCCTTAAACGGTGAGCTTTTTTTTCAAATTTGCTTATATTTGAGATCGGAGGGAGTATATTGTTACTAACCAAATTTTTACACATCATTAACCAAAGTTATTTTGAAGAGAGAGAAAAACATATGAAGAAAAGTCAAACTTGTGAATGTTACTATTCACCATATTCGTGATGAGTAACATACGGTGTTGGTGTAAGAATTTGGTATCAAAATTAAAAAAAAATTATACCAAATAAAGAAAAGGACAATTTTATTGCCTTTCAAAAACTATTGATTTCCGATTAAAGTAAAATATGTGTTCTACTAAATGTGTCAAATATAAGATTCTAAACAAACTTAGTGCAATACATTGGTTGAAAATAATTTCATGAGTAAAAATTTTATGTTTATAACATGTTTATGAATAATAATAATAATAATAATAATAATAATAATAATAATAATAATAATAATAATAATAATAATATAATTAAGGAATAATAACAATAATAATAATAATAGTAATAAATTTTTTTAGTAACTTAAATGTCATGTATAAAATGTAATTTAGTTTATCAATTGTGGTTGTTACTCTTGATCGGGGCCTTCTTGGTAGGGTTGATGCATTACTTTTTCAAATTCTGTATTTCTCACTATTTGTAATTGCATATATTCCCTGAAATTATTCTTCTAGTATCACGATGACTTAACAAAATAGTTATTCTCAATTTATAGGGGGTATAACCCTCTCTTTTAATTATAATCCCCTAATGTTTGGGGTGAATTCCTAATTAAAAGAGGTTTTCGACTGTTAATTCCTACAACACAAAATAATGAATCAATATTTTTAAAGTAATTACATATTGAACAATTAAATTAGATAAAGTTTCAAGAGTTATAGTTATTAGTCATTCAAAATCTAGAATCAATTCATACATTCGTCAGCATACAAATGACATTAAACACAAATTTATAGAATAGTACTCATAAAAATGCATTTTCCAAATAGTTTAAATTTTCAGATTTAATATACACATCATCCAAGTCAAACAAATAGATATTATCAACCCTAGAATCCTTAAACACTAAAAGTTTACAAGGCTTATGTTCAACTAAGCAACTTAAGGTATTGAAAACAATATAACACCCCTTGTCACATAATTGACTAAAACTAAGTAAATTGCGTTTAAGCCTTTCAACTAATAAAACACCTTTAATGATTATTGTGGAGGAATTTCCCATAATACTTTCTCCTAAAATTTTACCTCGTGTGTTGTCCCCAAACGTGACATGGGCGTTTTCTTTATGATCAAATATGATAAACATCAAAGTGTCTCCCGTCATGAGTCTTAAACATCCGCTATTTAGGAACCACAACCTTTTCACGGAGGCAAGGCATTCCTACAACAATCAAACAGGTAATTTAGGTACCCAACTAATGGGTCCTTGAGGTTAGTTAATGAGCATTTAGGCATTCAAGCCATGGTACCATTAGGAACTTTGATATTCCTAACATGACAAAGAGGCCTAATGTGACCTTTATCACTACAATAATGACATATAGTTTTAGAAGAAATACTCTTTCTATTTATTCTAGAAAATAAAGGGTTTTTCTCAAAGCCAAATCCTATTTCACTTGAAGACATAGAACTAGTAGTAGATAGAGAAATAACTTGCGCCAATTGTCCTTTGAGATTTTCATTTTCAAATTTTCAAATTGGACAAGTAACCCAATCTATCTTTACTGTCTTTTAAACTAAATAGTTAGAAATACTAAAATGCTCATCTATGAGAGATGCATATTCTTCCTTTAAGGAATCTAAAACACTATTAAGATCATTTATCTTCTTTTCAAGTTTTGAAATAAGTTTTCTTTTGAGAAAAATTTTCTTAAAATCATCTCGAGCATCAACATTCATTTTGCTAAAAGCGTTCAACAATTGTTTATAAGATGGTTTAACTTTAGGGTCAATAGTATATACCTCAAAGTCTTCACTTAAATTGTGGTCCATTAAATATAGGTTTGCACATTTATCTTCAGAACTTGAACCCGAAGATGAATATGATCTCTCATCTTCTTATTCCCAAGAAATATAGGCTCCACGACCTTTACGATGTTTGTCCTTCGTCTTGTAGAATTCCTTATCCTTTTTCTTATGATATTAGTTAAGATTCTGACACGTGGTTCTATAATGACCTGATTTTCCCCATTCAAAGCATAAGCCATCTTCTTTTCTCTCATGTTCCTTCTTGTGTGGATGAGACTTTTTCAAGTTAATCAATTTTTTGTCGGAATGCTTGAGCTTATGCTTCCTCATATATTGATTGTATCATTTAACGAAGAAACCCATCTCTTCTACTTTTGAAGAGCCTTCGTCATAACTTTCTCCTTTGTCCTTATTTTTCTTTGTCCTTGATGATGAAGCTTTCAAGGATAGATTTTATTTCTTTTCCTTACCTTCTCTTTTATCTTCCACTTTACTTTGCTTTCCATGAGCCGTTTCAGTTCAGTCTCATGTTCCGTGAGCTTTCCAAACAATTTTATGATATCCAAATAACTAAGATCATTTGACTCTTCTAAGGCGGTGGCCATCTTTGGCTACCGCTCGCTTCCCATAGATCTCAAAATTTTGTTAGCATAATCTTTTTTAGAAATAATCTCTCCCAAATTGTCTAGTTTGTTGATTAATATGAGAAAACTAGCATGCATGGATTCCACAGGTTATCTGGACTCCATACGGAAAAGTTCATACTACTTTGTGAACATATTGATTTTAGACTCTTTAACGTCTTCAGTACCTTCGTATAGGGTTTGACGTGTGCTCCACATAGTTTGTGAACACCTATGATTTGAGATAGAGTAATATACTGTAGTGCTTAAACCAGATATAAATATATTCCTCGCCTTCAAATCATATGAAGCCTTTTGGTTTTATCATCAGTCTAATCTTTTGGGAGTTTAATAGAATCATCGAGTTTGCTTTTAGGAATAAGAGGTTCGTCGGTAATTGCTAACCATAGATTCTTGTCAACTGACATTAAATGAACATACATGTTATCTTTGCAGTAAGCATAATTCTCGCCTTTAAAAAGTGGTGCACAATTGTAGGCTCCCTTCAAGGGGTTCTGAACCAAAGAGTGAAAGTGATGGCAAGGGTCTTCCAAGGGGCGATTCTGAAGCAAATTAGAGTCATTGGGGAGCAATTCTTCTATAGATTTGGATGATGAATACTTCTTCACTCAAGGTATTTATTAATTCATCAATGAGTAGCTAAATTTTCTTTATTAGGTCTTTTGAGATGAACGTTTTTTTACTTTGTTGGATCATATGTCTGTTTAAGATTTGTTCAGTACTTTTTATGTTATTATCTTATTTAAATTGTTCTTGTATTTAATGTTTTTTGTCGCTTACGAGTGTATGAGTCAATCTAGATAATTAGGGAATTTTTATCTTTAGTCTATTTATCATAACTAGACAATTTATTTAACTTTTCAATGAACTAGAAATAGGAATTTAGAAGTTGTAGCTAATGAATTAACACACTTGGAACTCCTAATTTAAACCTTTAATTGGCGTAAGGAATTAGGGAATCACCGTACAAATTAGTGAGCTGCGCACCAAGGAATTGGGTGTAGTGGTTATGTTATTTCGCAATAAGGTAATAATATGATTTAAGGTCAACAGGTACATAGTTCATAAACAGGTAAAAATAAGGGGATTCGATAATGAAGTCCAAATCGCCTTTCGGAATCTTAAATTACTTCTATTTAATTTGTTGTTTAGAAGCGTTTTCTAATGCAACCCCCTCTTTTTAATTACTTAATTTCGCACATAATTTTCATGTTAAATTACGATCCTCGTGGAGACGATCTTTTTATTATTACTTTGACATTATCGGTACACCCCCCTCTTAGGTTGCACTATGTAGTTACAGGTAGTTATTTTTTCTAGGCTCTGGTCTAGCTCTTCTAGTGATCCTCATGGTTCTCAGGGTTTTTAATTTTTGTATCTCTCCCTGATTATGTATTTAACTTTTGCTTTGGTTTATTTATCTTGGAATTTTTGTATACTACTTGTGCAATCTTTGAGCTTGATTTATAGCTTTGAACTTGTTGTACCCTTCATAGATCATCCAAGCCATGGTACCATTAGGAACTTTAACATTCCTAACATGGAAAAGAGACCTAGTGTGACCCTTATCACCATAATAATGACATATAGCTTTAGATGAAATACTCTTTATGTTCATCCTAGAAAATCAAGGGTTTTTCCTAAAGCCAATTCCTATTTCACTTGAAGACATAGCACTAAAATTAGATAGAGAAATAGCTTACGCCAATTGGTCTTTGAGATTTTCATTATCAAATTTTAAAATTGGACAAGTAACGTAATATATCCTTACTATCTTTTCAACTAAAGTATTAGAAGTATTAAAATTATAATATCCCATGTCCTCTTAAATGCATTAACTGCTGTTAGTTGAGACAAATGGAGCTCATATGTGCTTTATTTGTTATTGGTTGGGACAGATTGATTTCCTATGTGCTCTATTATTTGTCATATGGGACAAATAGAGTAATTAGTGAACTCTTATGAGTCTAATTATTTCTTAGTAAGGTTGTCCTTTATTAATTTGTAAAGAAGGAACATTTTGATAACATTAATGAATGGTCAATTGCTATATAAGAGATGAAATATCCCTTTTAGATATTTTCTTTTCTCCTCTCCTTACTGTCGCGGGCGAAAAATCGTTGTCTTTTTTCAAGATGAGACACCTGATGCCTTCTTTGGGCTCGAGTGCTCAAAAAATGATTTTTCTTTTGTACCGACCAAACTTTTTATTATTTCCAAAGTAGGAAAAGGAAAAAAGCTGCAATAACCTAAAAGTGGGGGGAGAGATCTTGGGTAAGAGGGTTGGTTATACGAAGGGAAGGTATTAGCACCCAACGTATCTATAGTACTCTATAGGTTTCTTTGTTTTGTTTATTCCATTCTTGTTATGGTGGAGGTTCTTTTGAGAAAGAGGTGGGACCTAAGGTGTTTGTTTGATTATGCTCGCAAAGATCATCGCGATCCTCTGCATACATATCCCCTAGAGGGAATCAGAGCATCTGTAGCTCGGGGTCTACGGGTGCTAAGGTTTAAGTGGTTTGAGAGAGAAGTTTTGCTCGCCAAGGATACGACCTTGTGCCTACGTATTTTCAAAGGGATGTTGAGAAAGTCAGAGCAATCGTAGTTCCCACTTATGCTAGTGGAAGCAAAGGAAAAGAGACAAATGTCATCTAAATGTTCGATGTATCTAATCTATATCATCACATACATCTGTTTGATTTTGTTTGAAAATCTTTTCATTATAAGCCCTGGGCTATGCCACTTATGGCGCTTAGAATGATAAAGATGTTTTTGTTTGTTTAACCAGCCTTGTGGCAAAAACTTTCAATGAAGTCAGCCTTGTGACAAAAAGTTTTGATTAATCAGCCAGCCTCGTGGCAAAAGTTTCAATGAAGTCAGCCTTGTGACAAAAACTTTGATTAATCAGCCAGTACGGTGGCAAAACGGTTTGATTGATTAGCCAGCCTTGTGGCAAAAAAAATTTGATTGATTGATTGATTGATTGTTTGATTATTTGTGATGATATAGAAGAGATACTCCTATCATAGAGATGAAAAATGTCTAATCTCCTAGGGTATTTGTTTTGGATATTGGGGATGCTTATAAGAAGCCCGTGGGTCCTTGTACGAAGCCCAAGAGGAGGCTATCCGAGGGTCCTTGCATTGTAAGCCCAAGAGGAGGCTATGGGAGGGACTATCGAGGGTCCTTGCATTGTAAGCCCAAGAGGAGGCTATGGGAGGGTCACTCGTTTGTACAAAGCCCAAGGGGAGGCATGGTATAGTTGGTTTGAGCTCTTAGAGCGATTTCACCGGGAAACCATACTCTATGTCCTAACCTAAACTAGTGGAGATTCTTTGCACGAAGCCCAATAGGAGGCTATGGGGAACCTAGTGTTATACTAAGTTGAACAAGCACACATATCACACATATGAACAAACATGAACAAGTATGAACAAACATGAACAGGTATGAACAATTATATATATGACAAAGTGTGTGTGTATAATGGAGTTTATGAAGGAAATATACCTGTAAGCATGATCCATTTGTATACACGGGGCTTGGGACTTATACTTGAGGAGAGGTCCACTTGAGTTTATTCAAAGCTATGTAAACAGGTATTCACAAAAGGGCTTGGGACTTATACCTACATGGAGGCCCATGGTATTTTTTTGGGAAGATTTGAGGAAACCTTCATTT
This sequence comes from Vicia villosa, assembly GCF_029867415.1. Lineage (NCBI taxonomy): Eukaryota > Viridiplantae > Streptophyta > Magnoliopsida > Fabales > Fabaceae > Vicia > Vicia villosa. Next base: position 277,838 of record NW_026705848.1, on the reverse strand, counting down.
TTGGTTTGTTATTCAAAGTTTAAAAAAAACGCATTGATTGAGATATGTACAAAAGGCGTACAATGAAATACCTAATTTCATGTACTGGAATGGGTATGTACAAAAGGGGCTTGGGACTTATACCTACATGGAGGCCCATGGTATATTTGAAAAGTTTTGTTTCTTTGGAGTTTTGTTGTTTTGAAAATGATTTGAAAATGATTTGAAAATTGTTTTGAAAAGATTTTTGTTTTGAAGTTTTATTGTTTTGAAAACTGTACAAAAAGAAAAGAAATGGGACTTACACTCTCTAATATTCGAGAGGCCCCACTTCGTTTTGGAAATGAGTTGAAATGATTTGAAAGTGAATTGATTACTGTTGTGAAAACAATTGATTGAGTTTTAGGCTTACCTCGAAGAATGAGAAATCAGATTTCTGAGTTTGAGGTGTTACCGTGATCTTCAGATGTTAGGCATCCATACCAGCAGAAAAGAACGTCAGAGAAGTTCACAGCTTACAGCATTCTTTGATCATCCAGTAATTGTTTAAGGATTTCTACAGCGAATGGAAAACCAAACAAACAGACAAAACAGAGAACAACAGAGAAATAATCTCGAAGTCTCGGATGAAGTTAGAAAATTCAAGTAAAATGTGCAACAGTAACCAATTAGAAATTTAAATGATTAACTACACAAAATAAAAGAAAATATCAAATTCAAAGTAAAAAATTAATTCTAAAAGAAGATATTTTTTTGTAGTTTTTTCATGAAAAGAGAAAATAATTAGAAACATAAACTTAAATATGCATCTAATATATTTTTGGAGTTTTTAATAAGAATTAAAAAAAACACACTTATTAACATATGAAAATATTAAAAACATATTTTTTGTCATTTTTAATAAGTATTAAAAAATAAAACTAAATCCTATATTTTAAATAAAATACTTAATACTTTTTATGAAAGATAATAAAAAAACTAAGGAAAATAAAATCAATTTGGGCCAGAGGTGTTAAAATCAGATGTGGAGGTGTACAAAGCCCAATTGCTGAAAACTGAAAATAATTAAAAAAAAAGTTGGGCCGGACCGGGTCGGGTCAGGATGACCCGGATCCACCCAACTTCTAAAACACACACATGGGTTAGAAGACAGCAAAACCTAAAACTATGGGAATGAGGCAGCGCCTCTTGCATCTCTCTTTCCCCTTTTTTTTTTCTGAAAAACTCTTCATCTTTCTCACGATGAGCAACAACAACTATGGCCTCTCTCGGTGAAACCAAGTCTACTGCAAGAACATCTCTCCTCTCAACGAACGTGGCTCTCTCTCTTGGAACAAAACAACAACAGCGAAAGCCTCTCTTTGCTCTTCTCACGCTCTCTCGGATTCTCACCGTGAACAACAATGGCGAACTCAAACTTTCCCTCGGTTTTGTGACGAACAACAAAAACAAACGAAAACCTCTCTTGACCTTGACTCACAGCGGCCGTGGAAGAGAAATCAGAAGCAAAATTCTAGGCTTGTGTCTTTAATTTCGTTTTCAATTTTGTTTAACAGTATAATAACAAATGTTTATGCATCCTCTATTTTTCTGTTTTCGGTTTCAGACAATTCAACAATTAACAGCAATATTGAGCGTGAGGTATGAAGATAACTTACCTGCGGCTAGAAGATTTTAGCCGGATTAGTGTTGCAGGTATGTGTCGGTTGTTCTGCTTCTGTTTATTCGCAAATCAGTGTTGTAACTGATTGTCACTGCTGAAATTTTGCTTTGCAAGTTGTTGTTTTATTATTCTGAATCTTTGAATTAATTGTGATGCTGAACCGCCTTTTTTCTTGCTACTGCTTCGGAACTGTTGTTGATTGTTGTTATTACTGAATTTTTCTTTGAGTTGCTGTTAAATAATACAGAACCGTGTTGAACTGTTGATGTGGGCTTTAATTCTGCGGGACCGAGTGGGAACTCGAAGATTGTTGAGTTTTTTAGCGTTTGTTGTGATGAGGATGAACAAGTTGTAAGTTGATTTCTTTTACTCCCTCTTTGCGATATTTGAACCGAAACTGTGTTATTGATGTGAATTTGATTTGATGATGAACAACTTTGAATTATTGTTACTAACAACTTTTTTTTGAAATTGTTGTAGGCTCTTTGATGAAGGTGATGCCACGACACCTCTTTGGATTCGCGGGAACTTTGGATATTAAGGAGACTTGAAGATGATCTTCAAGTGGAAACCTTCCACCAAGGTATGAACTATTTCTTCACCCTTTTTCAAACTTATGGAACTTTGAAAATTATGAAAAGAGAGAAGTGAGAAAGCTAGTAGTATAGTAGCTTTTTTGTGTGATTTGCAATGAAGAGAATACTTCTATTTATAGGAAAAGCTTAGGATGTGTTTGGCAATTTGGTGAACTTGATTGGCAATTTTCAATCATGGCAAGAATAAGAATAAGAATATATTCCTCATCATTGCAAGAATAAGAATAAGAATATATTCTTCATCATTGCAAGAATAAGAATAAGAATAAGAATATTCTTATGCAAAGATATTTTTCATGATATAAGCCATGTGTGTAAATTTTTATGTCATTTTATGATATCTCTAAGTTGCATAATTTTATGACATAAAAATCTCTCTTTGACATTCTTTGACTTTTGCTAATTTCACCCCTCTTTGTTTCTTTTTCATGTTGCATGAGAACTTTGAAGAAAGCATGAAGAAGCTTGAACTTGAAGAATGAAGACTTTGAAGATTGAAGAATTCAAGAATGTCTTTGAAGCTTTTTCTTTTTTTCTTGTAATCCCAAATTTATTCAACTTTTAGAATTGTATGAACTTGTATTCTTGAAAGTGAATAGAATTTGAAAGTTGTAATATCTTTGAACTTTGAATTAGACTTGAAATGTTACAATCTTGAATTTTGGACAAAGTCTCTATTGTAATTCATTTGAAATTTGGAACTTTGTAAAGAGTGAACTTCAATTTTGAATGCTTGAATTTCCCTTAAAATCTTTGAATGAAGTTGTATGAACCATGAATGTTGAATATTCTTGAATGAACTTTGAATTTTGGCAAATTCAAATGATCCATTGTAGTTCTTGAAGTAATGTGAAGAATGTTCTTGCACCAATGAACTTTTAATTCTTGAATTTATGGTTTTAAACCATACTTGAAATAATCTTTCAACAAATGGACTAAAAGATATTTCTTGCAATTTTCATGAATTGTTTCAAACTTGTATTATCTTCCAAATAATCCATAAGAAACAATTTTCTTCACCATGACGAATCCATAGGCCAAAATCTTGAAATAGATTTCAAACAAAACTCTTGAATTACACAAATGGAAATGGCGCACTTTATTTGAAAACCTCCATGGACACGAAATTATCTTGCAAAGAATACGTGAATGAATGAAGAATCCTAGTTTGGTCGATTCAAAGCCTTTGAGGTTATTGAAGTGAATCTTTGAGGACCAAATGGTGACTGTGGATCTTGAATTGAGATACAATTTCCATTGGATGTTGTCATAGGGATTATTTGAAGATGATTGAAGCTTTTGATTGACTTCCTGGGGATTTTTAGGGTTTCCCAAATGTGATCCCTGATTTCAGTCCCTGATAGTTCAAAACCCTGATCTGAGGATTTGTCTGATCAATCTTTGTATAAGAGATGTTATGAGCCAATGGATTAGGTCAAAATGATGCACTTGAGGTCTTGATATCATGTCCCAAGCCATTAGGTCAAATTCTGAGCAAAAGTCAGGAGTGTGTTGTGTTCAGTCAAAACCCTAATCTGGTTGGTTCAGAGCCTTTGAGCTTGATGAAGTGAATCTCTGAGGACCAAATATTGATTGTTGATGAAGATGATTCACTTGAAATGGAGGGAGAATAAAACCCTAATTGATTGTTACTTGTACTAATGAGCGATTTCTTGATTAAATCCCTGCCGAGTCACAAGTAGCAAACACAAGCTATGCAATTTGTTAGAGATGCAAATGATGCATATGCAAATGGTATGAGGTGGTATCTTAGGTCAAAAATTGGGGTATGACAGATGCCCCTATTTAAGTTTCTTCAACCTGAGACATGAAGATTGAAAATCTTCGTTTTGATAGGGTGGAAGAGACTTAAATATCAGAAGACGCGAATTTTGGACCTAAGATACCAAAATTGCGAATGATACGAGGATATCTTTACCGAGGGAACATCAAAACTGACTCCGCTGGGGAAAAGAGGTTGGGAAGGATATCTCAATCCATTTTAGGAAGAGAATCCGTTTTTCTTTTTTTTCGGGAAAGCAAGTGTATGCTTCACCGGGGAATGATAGCTTTGTAAGAAAAGCTTACCTATCGACATTATCGACTATCAGCATGGGGATAGACTTGTTTAATAATGCGAAGGTGAAAGGTATGAAACTGTATTACCGACTATAGACTTGACAAGGTAAAAGAGTTTCAAAGGTTCGGTTAATATTACCGACTATCAGCACGGTGATAGACATGTTAAATAATATAACCAGAACAAAAAGGTTTCCAACTACCAGCCTCGTGATAGCGGTTTTGAAGACACGATCAATTATCAGCCGAGTGATAAAATGATCCTGGAGACTTTGCTAGGGAAATTACTGGTTATTCAGCCTTGTGAACAGTAATAAGGCCCTGATCGTCAAATGATCTTCATGATTGATTTCCTTGAGAGGAAAAGTATTTTGAAAGAGACATAAGCTGCTCAGATGATGAGGCTATTGCTTATTGTCTGTTTTTCACGACTCTGTTTGAGGAATCGGAATTTGAATTTTTGGTAAAGACAAGGTTCTAACCAAGAATGAATTGGAAAGAGACAGTCAAACAAGACTTTGTACCCAATGAGGAGTGAACTCGACTGGGGATTTCTTCCTTTGTTTTGAGAGGAGAAAACTAAAGCAACCTTCTTCCACGAGGAATGATCTCAGTGGGGAACTGGAGAGAGAAGATGTTCTTTCTGCTTATGGGTGACAACCTACTTGGAGAGATGACACGCCCATTTTTTTTTTTTTTAACTTTTTGGGATAGATATATCCTGAACAAGCGATTATTGAAAAATGCAAGAATGCCTAAATGATGCAAATATGTATGAATGATGAATGTCATGAATGTAGCATGCATACTGACAATACTAACAGACAGAGAAGTATATACTGGAGAAGGACCGACGTCGCAATACAACCAGATACTTGGCAAATGTTCTTCAACACGGTGCAGATAACACAGGTGATGAACGGTGTTGCGTGCTTTAATCTTCTCTGGGGAAGATAAGCATCTTTTCTCATTGATATGGAAGAATCTTTTCACTGGAGATGGAAAATCTTCGTCACTGGGGATAAAAGACCTTCTTCACTGGGGGTAGAAGAGCTTCTTCACTGGGGATAGAAGAGCTTCTTTACCGGGGATAGAAGAGCTTCTTCACTGGGGATAGAAGAGCTTCTTTACCTCGAGGGATAATTGCTTCAAGAATTCTTTTCTGGGACAAGAATACCGTTGTCTCAACAATTTTTTTCAGGGAGAATCCTTTTGTTCATCCTATGGAGACGACTGCTGATGTTCCTTCCGTTGTTCACAACTCAAAGGAAAGTTTCACTTTTATTTTGAAAAAGAAAAGTAAATTCATTTAAAACTTTTTTTCTTTTTTTTCAAAAGTGAATAACACAATTAAAGCATCATTTTGCAAGCTAAAGAAATTAGAGATTGCAAACAAATGGGCACAAGGCTCAAATTTATTTAATAGGATGGTAATCAGCTAAAGGCGTGATTCCATGGAGTATTTACAAAAGTTGGAAATGGTAATTATGCGGAAAAGGCTACATTGAAAATAATAACCACTATTCCCCCTAATAACTTTGAGTTCCAACTGTGCTGGTCGCTTCAGATTGGCGATAATTTGATCGAAGATCCTTTGATGAAGTACAGACTCTTCAGGTGACGAAGTATGGACTGATGCAGTTACTTTGTCATAATTCCTTAATTTTTGCCTAGATTGCCCTTTCAGGTTTTCAATCTACCAGGATGAATTTTTCTGTTTATTGTCTCTAATTTTTGCCTGGACCGCCCTTTCGGGTTTTCAGTCCACCGAGACGCTCATTTTTGCCTAAGTCGCCCTTTGCGGGTTTTTGACTTACCGAGCTGTTTTTTTGTATTTGTTTAGACAAAGTATTTCTTGACTGCATCAGCATTCACAGGATGTGGGAGTTCATCACCATCCATGGTTGTAAGAATCATGGCGCCGCCAGAAAATGTTCTTTTGACAACATACGGGCCTTCGTAATTAGGAGACCATTTGCCCCTAGAATCTGGTTGAAAAGACAAGATCTTTTTAAGCACGAGGTCGCCTTCTTGAAATTCACGAGGTCGAACCTTTTTGTTGAAAGCTTGTTTCATCCTTGCTTGGTATAACTGTCCATGGCATAGAGCAGTCATACGTTTTTCTTCGATTAAGTTCAACTGATCGTATCTGTTCTGACACCATTCAGCCTCTGATAGCTTAGTCTCCATGAGGACTCTCATTGATGGGATTTCAACTTCTACGGGGAGCACAACTTCCATGCCGTATACTAGAGAAAAGGGAGTTGCCCCTGTTGAAGTACGCACTGAAGTACGGTACCCATGTAAAGCAAATGGCAGCATTTCGTGCCAGTCTTTGTAAGTGACGACCATTTTCTGGATGATCTTCTTAATGTTCTTGTTGGCAGCTTCAACGGCGCCGTTCATTTTTGGTCTGTAAGGAGAAGAGTTGTGATGGTCAATCTTGAATTCCTCACATAGTTCTTTCATCATCTTGTTATTCAAGTTCGAACCATTATCAGTAATGATCTTGCTGGGAACACCATATCGGCAAATGATGTTGTGCTTAATAAACCTCACAACCACTTGTCTTGTAACATTGGCGTAAGATGCTGCTTCGACCCATTTGGTGAAGTAATCAATAGCTACCAAGATGAAACGATGACCGTTTGAAGCTTTCGGTTCGATCATTCCAATCATGTCGATACCCCACATGGAGAAAGGCCATGGAGATGAGAGAACGTTGAGTAGAGTCGGTGGCACATGGATCTTATCTGCGTAGATCTGGAACTTGTGACATCTCTTCACGTGTTTGTAACAGTCAGATTCCATTGTCAACCAATAGTATCCTGCTCTTAAGATCTTTTTGGACATTGCATGCCCATTTGAATGAGTTCCAAAGGACCCTTCATGCACTTCATGCATTAACATGTCTGCTTCGTGTCTGTCCACGCATCTGAGCAAAACCATGTCAAAATTTCTTTTGTATAGCACATCTCCGTTCAGGAAGAAACTGCCAGAAAGTCTCCTTAGAGTTTTCTTATCTTTGTTTGATGCCCCAAGCGGGTACTCTTGAGTTTGAAGGAAGCGTTTGATGTCGTGGAACCACGGTTCATCATCGATGACTGCTTCAGTTGCAAACACATAAGCGGGCCTTTCAAGGCGCGTGATTCTGACTTTAGGCACATCATTCCAGTGACTGACTTTGAACATGGAAGATAGAGTAGCCAAGGCGTCTGCCATTCGATTCTGATCTCGAGGTATATGATGCGATTCAACCTTGTTGAAGAAAGTCAACAGACGTCTTGCATAATCTCTATAAGGAATCAAGCCAGGGTGGTAAGTTTCCCACTTGTCTTTGATTTGGTTGATCACAAGGGCTGAATCTCCATATATGTCCAGGATCTTGATCCTTAAATCAATAGCTTCTTCGAGACCCATAATACAAGCTTCATATTCTGCGATGTTGTTGGTGCAATCAAATAGCAGTCTGGCGGAGAATGGGATATGAGTACCCTTGGGAGTGATGATGATTGCCCCAATTCCATTGCCAAAAGCGTTTACTGCTCCATCAAAAATTAGGCCCCATCTTGATCCAGGCTCAGGACCTTCTTCAGGTAACGGTTCATCACAATTTTTCATCTTCAAGTACATGACATCTTCATCAGGAAAGTCAAACTTGAGAGATTGATATTCATTAATTGGTTGATGCGCCAAATGATCGGCGAGAATGCTTCCTTTGACCGCTTTTTGAGCACGGTACTCGATGTCATATTCAGATAACAACATTTGCCATCGGGCAATCCTTCCTGTTAAGGCAGGCTTTTCAAAGACATACTTGATCGGATCCATTTTGGAGATTAACCAAGTAGTATTGTTGATCATGTATTGGCGAAGACGTTTTGAAGCCCAGGCCAAAGCACAACATGTTTTTTCGAGCATGGAGTAACGAGACTCACAGTCTGTGAATTTCTTACTCAGGTAATAGATGGCATGCTCCTTCTTACCGGTCTCATCTTGCTGTCCAAGCATACAGCCCATGGATTCTTCCAACACGGTAAGGTACATGATTAATGGTCTTCCTTCAACTGGAGGAACCAATATTGGTGGTTCTAACAGGTATTCCTTGATACTGTCAAACGCTTTCTGGCAATCTTCAGTCCATACAACCCCTTGATCTTTGCGGAGAAGCTTGAAAATCGGCCCACAAGTAGCAGTCATTTGAGAGATAAATCTGGAGATATAGTTTAATCGTCCAAGAAATCCTCTTACTTGCTTTTCAGTTTTTGGTGCAGGCATCTCTTGAATAGCTCTGACTTTTTCGGGATCTACTTCGATACCTCTTTGGCTGACAATGAAACCCAAGAGTTTTCCAGATCTAACCCCAAAAGTACATTTGTTAGGATTCAAGCAAAGCTGATATTTCCTTAGTCGTTGAAACAACTTCAAAAGGTATTCAATATGTTCTTCTTCTGTGCTGGACTTGGCTATCATGTCGTCCACATAAACTTCAATTTCTTTATGCATCATGTCATGAAAGAGAGTAGTCATTGCCCTTTGGTAAGTTGCGCCTGCATTCTTCAATCCAAACGGCATTACTTTGTAGCAAAAGGTACCCCATGGGGTGATGAAAGATGTCTTCTCCATGTCTTCAGGAGCCATCTTAATCTGATTATAACCGGAGAACCCGTCCATGAAGGAAAAGACATTGAACTTAGCAGTGTTATCAACCAGCATGTCAATATGTGGTAATGGAAAGTCGTCTTTTGGACTGGCTTTGTTCAAGTCACGGTAGTCAACACACATTCTGACTTTACCATCTTTCTTCGGAACTGGCACTATGTTGGCCAACCATTGAGGATACTCTGAGGTGACTAGAAAACCTGCGTCGAGCTGTTTTTGAACTTCCACTTTAATCTTGTTAGCCATATCAGGGTGAGTCCTTCGTAATTTCTGCTTAACTGGCGGACATTCTGGCTTCAATGGCAAGTAATGCTGAACAATATTGGTATCTAACCCAGGCATGTCTTGGTAGGACCAGGCAAACACGTCAACATATTCTTTGAGAAAGTCTGTCAACTTACTCTTGATATCAGTATCAAGCAGCGATCCAATGGTCACTTCTTTTTTGTCTTCTTCAGAACCCAAGTTGATCTTTTCTAAAGGCTCTTTGTGAGGCAGAATGGCTCTTTCCTCGTGCTTAAGTAATCGAGAGATCTCGTCCGGGATCTCCTCTTCTTCCTCTTCTTTGGCTTCGAACACAGGAAACTCAAAGTTGGGAGAGGGCATAGGGTTATTGCATTCAATGGGTTTATCAATAGTAAATCTGCACATGTGATTTATATCTATTTCAGAAAATTTATGAATGCAGGAGTGTATGCAGATTTTTTTTGAGAAAGTTTTTTTTTATTATTTTATTTTGGTTTTTTAGGATTACCATTTCCAGAAAAAAGCAAAAATAAAACATATAATGTAGGGAATTCAAAATGACACTTTATTTATGATTCATCTTTGAAACAAAGCCCTAAACACAAACTCATTTGTCTTGGGCAGGACAAAGAGGGAAACTTTTAAAACAAAGCCCTATACACAAAGTTATTCGGGCGGAACATTCAAAAGCAAAGCCCTATAAAACATCTCTCTGCTTTGGGCAAGGCAGGAGGTCAAAATAACAGCGAGGTGATTACTTTGAGCGGCGAACAACATTCGGAACATCGACAGCTTTCCAGTAGCAACGAACTCCTCTGTGTATTATGTATTCAGGAAAGTTCTCCCCAGAATTATCCTCAGTGTTGACATTGACCGCTGGTCGAGCACGATTTGAAGGTCCTGGTTTGTCACCCTTGTTCTTTGTAGAGTTGAAACGGTCTTCTTCTACTTCTTGAAGAGCATAAGATGAGTCGCAGTCTTCAGAATTTTCAGGATGTATTTCCCAGTCTTCAGGATGAAGAGACTCATTGTCAGCGACACTTTCTGAGTCAGTTGCGGGACCATCTTCCCCTTCATCTTCAAAAATGGCATTTATGTGATAATAACCATCTTCAGGATTGTTAATCTTGGTAGATGCGTTGAAATTGAAATCTTCGGTAATTTCAGGCTGCTGAGAAAATTGACAGGGCTGATAAGCCTCTTCTGGTTGACTATTATCATCAAAGGGATCTCCCCATCCGGTTGGTTGGATATCCTCAATCGCAATCTTGTAACTTTCAGGTGCGGTATATTTCACCATATAATCAAATTTTCCACTTGGTTGTCCCAAGGTGTCCCAAACCTCTGCAGGAATAGGCGGAATTTCTTTAGAACTTGTTTTCTCTGAAGGAGAATATGGTTCTTCCTGAGATATGTATCCCGAGTCATTGAGATAACATTTCCATTCTTCTTCAGTATCGGAGAGACCATCTTCGATACATTCTTCGATAAGGACATTAACCTCTTGAGGAATTGGATTAAGGAACCCTCCACTATGGAACATTTCTTTGATCGGACGAAGGGTTTCATCCTTCTTGGTGCAGTTTGAGAATGTTGGTGAACATCCGAGTCCTGCTCTAGTTTCATTCTTGGTCGGGATCACAACTTGCCCCCAGCTAGTGGTAGTTCCATCTTTCACTACTTTTACCGCCTCTTTGTAAGAAGAGATTGATGCTTTCTTCTTGGAAGATTCGTCTTCTAAAGAGAGACCTTGGAACGGAGTTCCTTCCACATCATCAGCACTAATGAAAGAGAAATTGGATAAATGGCTCACCATCAAGGCTTGTTCTCCACTTATTGTTACCAATTTTCCATTTGTTACAAACTTTAACTTTTGATGGAGTGTAGAAGTTACTGCCCCTGCTTTGTGGATCCATGGTCGTCCTAACAGGCAGCTATAAGCGGCTTGGATGTCCATGACCTGGAAGATGATTTGAAATGTATGTGGACCAATTGTCATGGGAAGGTTGACTTCGCCGATAACAGATTTTCGCGATCCATCAAATGCTTTGACAACTACACCACTGAACTTCATAGGCATTCCTTGGTAAGACAAGCGAGCAAGAGTCGTCTTTGGCATAACATTCAAGGAAGATCCGGTGTCTACCAGTACATTAGACAAAGAATCTGACTGACAGTTCATAGAAATGTGCAAAGCAAGATTGTGATTTTTACCCTCTTCGGGGAGTTCTTCATCACAGAAGCTTAAATTGTTGCAAGCTGTTATGTTGGCTATTATCCCATCAAAGTGATCAACAGTCACATCATGGTCTACAAAAGCTTGATCCAAGACCTTCATCAGGGCTTCTCTGTGGGCTTCTGAATTCAACAGCAATGAAAGTATTGAGATTTTTGAAGGAGTCTGCATAAGCTGATCCACAATTTTGTATTCACTTCTTTTGATAAGCTTCAAAATTTCATCAAAATCAGGATTGACATTGGTTCCACTGGACTGACCAACATCAATGTTTGTATTACTGACAGGAGTTTCCACAGGATTTCCCACTGGAACATTGACAGGATTTTGTCCGGTTGCAGGAGCAACAGGTTGCTTTGAAGGTAGTGGAGTATACACACGTCCACTTCTTGTTACTCGACTCACATCAGTGATATTCACGACAGATGAAAGAGTTGGTAAAGGAACTTCTTGTCCATTCTTTATCATTGTTGCATTGTAGTTGTATGGAACTGCCTTGTCAGAGTCATAAGGAACAGGTCCAGGTAGACAAATGATCAAAGGAGCAATAGGAACCTTTGGCTTGTTGTAAGTAACTTCCATGCGCTCGGGCATATTGAAATGAGGAACGATGACGTTAACTTTAGGCATTTCCGAGTTGATATCTGAGACTAAAAGCTCATGCGGATAACATCCTATCATGTTAACTTCATTTTCATCCCTATTTCGGTAGATCTGAAGAGTACCATTATCCAACAGAACTTGGAGATCTCTTCTCACAATTGAACATCCGTGAGGATCTACACAACATATGCTACAGGAACCGTATTGATGCTGGCGAAAATTCTGCCCTCGACAGAGAGTGGCATGCATTTGTACCAAATCGGCTCTTGAGTAATTGATATTATAGACCCGGTATGGACCAGGACATCCATATACCATGTTTACAACATGCCCTCCATGATTGGGCAGCGGATTTGCTTGCACATTTGGATTCAAATTTCTGAAAGAGAGGAGATTAGATCTAACCAACCTCTGAACTTCATATTTCAAAGCTATGCAATGCTCAAGATCATGGCCAGGTGCTCCTTGATGATAAGGGCATGAGACCTCTGCTTTGTACCACCATGGGAGTTTCTCAGGTACTGGTGGTGGTGCTCTAGTTTGAACGAGACCTTTTTCAACCAACGCAGGGTACAATTCTGTGTAGGTCATTGGAATCGGATCGAACTGTGGAGCTCTTTGTACACGATTCTGATTATTGTTAAGCTGCTGAGCCTGTGGTCGAGGCTGTTGTTGTTGAAACTGCGGGGTGAATCCCGGATTCGGTGCTGTATTGACGACTGGTGTGATAGCAGCAACCTGTCGTTGACGATTGACGTTTCCTCTTGGCCTCCCTTGGGATACCATGTCAACACTTTGTTCCTTCTTCTTTGGGAAACCACTTCCGAACTTTTTGGTTCCACTCGAAGATCCACCTTCTTTAGTCAGACGTCTGGTTCGGACTCCTTCTTCTAGTCGCATCCCCATGTTTACCATTTCGGTGAAATCACTTGGAGCACTAGCAATCATGCGTTCATAATAAAACGGACTGAGAGTATTCAAAAAGATCTTTGTCATCTCTTTCTCTTTTAATGGTGGATTAATCTGAGCAGCAGTTTCTCTCCATCGTTGGGCATACTCTTTGAAAGCTTCATGATCTTTCTGAGCCATGGACCGAAGCTGATCTCTGTCTGGAGCCATATCCGAGTTGTATTTGTATTGTCGGACAAAGGCCTCGCCTAGATCATTGAATGTTCGAATATTAGTGCTATCCAAGCCTGTGTACCACTTCAGTGCGGCACCAGTCAAACTGTCTTGAAAGTAATGGATGAGCAACTGATGATTATCTGCATAAGTAGACATTTTTCTGGCATACATTACAAGATGACTTTGTGGACAAGAACTACCTTTGTACTTCTCAAAGTCAGGGACCTTGAACTTAGCAGGTATTTGTACACTGGGAACCAAACATAGCTCCTGGGCATTCTTTCCAAACAAATCTTTGCCACGAATAGCCTTGACTTCCAATTGAATCTTGTTGAACTGTTCTTGGAGATCTTCCACAAGATTACGCGGATTTGTGCTATCACCTTGATCATGATAAATCTCATTGCCATCATAAGGAACAGTGTGAACCGTAGGGGTCGGAACTGTCATAGTGGGTTGAGAAAGTGCCATAGTGATTTGGGAAAAAGTTACCCCTGAATGTGGAATAAACGCCGAACCTTGCGCAGCAGGCGCTTCAGTTGTAGTTGTTTGAACCCCAGAGAAATTATGGCGGAAACCTGTACCAAAGCTGAAAGGCGGGCCCCAACCTCCTGGCATGGAGAAAGATGGAATGCTGAATGCAACTGTAGAAACCGGAGTAGTGACTTCAGATGTTACCGTTGCTTGACTGTAGGGTGGTGGCGGCTGATTCTGTGCGGCCATTAAAGAGTCAACCAGAGTAGTGAGACTTTCCAACTTTTCCTGAAGGGTGGTCACTGTACCACGAAGCTCAATATTCTCTTGTTCAGAGTGTTCCATTACTCTTCTTCTATTTGAACGAGTATTGTATCTGTGATCTGATTGCGAGCGCGGTCGAGAAACTTTGAGACGCGACAGCTTGACGATCTAATGGAGAAAGATCCAAAAGATGAGACTCTATACAACAGACTCGATATGCAGAATGATGTATGCAAAAAGCAATTTATGATTTTTCCAATTATTTTAAATATTATTTCCTTGCAAACATTGGAACACAAACAAATCTTTTATTCATTCATTTTTTATTGCAATAATGGGAAATGTTACAACATTGGAGCGTAGCTCCTTACAAAAGCAAATGATAAATAAAAAAGCTAAACAAATCCTAAACATCTTCATCAGACGAAGAACCAAATGCATTGTGCAGCTTGAGCTTCATGATTTCTTTCCCATAGTAAGCTTTCAACTCGGCCTTTTCAGCCCTCAGTTTGTCAACAACATTCTTCCAGTCGCCAGGCATCGGAGCGTTGCTTGTCGAGGCTTCAAGATTTTTCTTGCTTTCTTTGATGTACCTCCTGATCGCGGCGTCTTTCTGACGAATCTTCTCATCTTTACTCATGAGCCATCCATCTTGATAATAGAGAGTTTCTTCGTGATCTTTCACTCTTTTCTTCAACTTTCTATTTTCCTCATCAGTTTTACGAAACTTTTCTTCCCAAGCGTCTTTTTCTAACCTCATCTTGGCTAAAATTTCTCGGTATTCTTCCGTAGTGTCAATGGGAATGTTGGGTAGTCGAGACACCACAGGGAACATGGGTTTTTCATAATCATAAGGCATTTGAAACTCCTTTGCTCTTTTCTTCACCCAGCAGGTATAGGCGTTTGTAGCAATGCAGTTTCTTTCCCCACCTTTTTCTTTTCTTCGGACGTCGTACCAAGCTCTCACCATTCTTGTCTTCAACCTTTGAGGATCTTCCCCTTCTCGGTAAAAGTAGCATTCCACTGCGAGACCAATTGGTTTAACTGAATTTGCATACCCGAGTTGTCGTCGGGCTAGGACCGGATTATAGTTAATTCCTCCTTGTGTACCAACGAGAGGTACGTTGGCGAACTCTCCACAACTGTCAATGGTTTCTGTACCACAGCGAGCCAAGGTATACCAATGAATATCATTATTAGCAAGAGACATAAGTCTTCGAGGCCAACGTAAGCCTTCTCGGTTTTCCGTGAAAATAGGAGACTTAGGTAAGTGTGAAACAATCCATTTGTACAAAAGAGGTGCACAACATACAATGATTCCACCACCTTGGCGATTCCTATGATGAATAGAGAAATACGTGTCACCAAGCAAAGTCGGAACGGGATTTCCAATCAGAAAGATCTTTATGGCGTTGATATCAACAAAGTCGTTGACGTTGGGAAACATAACCAACCCATAGATGAGCAAGGCTAGTATAGCTTCAAAAGCTATCATGCTACCAGTGTCAATGAAATCAAAGGCTTTCTGCGAAGTTAAACCCGGAAAGTTTCCTTTGGTAGTCCAATTACTTTCTATTTCAGATTTCTTCAAGTGGATACTTGCTGCAATGACTGGTGACTTAGGAATGGCTTCCAAACCATTGAAAGGTATTTTGTCAGACACAGGAATACCCAAAAGATCGGCATATTCTTCCAAGGTTGGTACCAACTGATAGTCTGGAAAGGTAAAACACCGGTAGACGGGATCATAAAACTGAACCAGAGTTTTGAGAAGTCCTTCATCAACCTGAGTGTTCAAGATAGGCAAAAGCTTTCCATGGCTTTTCCTAAAATCAGAAGGATCTTGTACAGAAGATGCTAACTCTTTCAGCCTTTCCACATTAGGCATTTTGAAATCGTACTTTTTGGTATGCCTTTTTACCCACTCCATAACTTAATCCTATAATGTTTGCAAAGAAAATTCTCTAAAATTTTTTTGGAAAAATCATGTTTTTATGGGAAAAGATGGATTTTATTTTTGAATGTATGAATGCATGGATGCGTGGATGCCACATATTCAAACATGGTAAAGCAAACATGGTAGTTCAAACATGGTAACGCAAACATGGTACTACAAACATGGTAATTCAAACATAGTACACATAGGTTCAAAGGTCCAGCGTCACGAGCATGAGGTCAAAGAACCAAACATGGGATAGTACTAGGGTTTATCACCTGCAAAACATGTTCTACTGATACGTCTGAGTCTACATTTTTCTTTCGGATATTACCGGCTTGCACAACTGAACTTGTGAGCTAGAAATATTCTCAAGAAAAACTCGTCTGAGTGTGGTTCTCCGCATGACAACTATCCAAGTCTTCACCTGGATCGTTTCTGCACCACGTCCTAATAAGGCCAGGATGGGTTGGGGTTCTACAGCCAACTCAGCTTCTACAGTTCAATGAAAGCAATAATGTCTTCGCAACTGAACTTGCTAAACATATACTACAAACAAGGAACCTCCACTGAGCGGAAGGATTCTCATGCTGACTTTTTAAGGACTAACTCCTTGTATGCCATACATGACTATACCCTCCACCTAATTCTTATGTGTTCTTAATCCGGGTTAGGATTTGTCCATAATGTATCACTTGTAACAGAATCACACAAGTAATTGAACTAAGGAACCACACATGTAACAAGAATAAAATAAAAACATAACAAATAGAAATAACCCTTTCTTTGGAAACAATAAAAAGATGGTCCCCAGTGAAGTCGCCATTTTTCTGTCGCGGGCGAAAAATCGTTGTCTTTTTTCAAGATGAGACACCTGATGCCTTCTTTGGGCTCGAGTGCTCAAAAAATGATTTTTCTTTTGTACCGACCAAACTTTTTATTATTTCCAAAGTAGGAAAAGGAAAAAAGCTGCAATAACCTAAAAGTGGGGGGAGAGATCTTGGGTAAGAGGGTTGGTTATACGAAGGGAAGGTATTAGCACCCAACGTATCTATAGTACTCTATAGGTTTCTTTGTTTTGTTTATTCCATTCTTGTTATGGTGGAGGTTCTTGTGAGAAAGAGGTGGGACCTAAGGTGTTTGTTTGATTATGCTCGCAAAGATCATCGCGATCCTCTGCATACATATCCCCTAGAGGGAATCAGAGCATCTGTAGCTCGGGGTCTACGGGTGCTAAGGTTTAAGTGGTTTGAGAGAGAAGTTTTGCTCGCCAAGGATACGACCTTGTGCCTACGTATTCTCAAAGGGATGTTGAGAAAGTCAGAGCAATCGTAGTTCCCACTTATGCTAGTGGAAGCAAAGGAAAAGAGACAAATGTCATCTAAATGTTCGATGTATCTAATCTATATCATCACATACATCTGTTTGATTTTGTTTGAAAATCTTTTCATTATAAGCCCTGGGCTATGCCACTTATGGCGCTTAGAATGATAAAGATGTTTTTGTTTGTTTAACCAGCCTTGTGGCAAAAACTTTCAATGAAGTCAGCCTTGTGACAAAAAGTTTTGATTAATCAGCCAGCCTCGTGGCAAAAGTTTCAATGAAGTCAGCCTTGTGACAAAAACTTTGATTAATCAGCCAGTACGGTGGCAAAACGGTTTGATTGATTAGCCAGCCTTGTGGCAAAAAAAATTTGATTGATTGATTGATTGATTGTTTGATTGTTTGTGATGATATAGAAGAGATACTCCTATCATAGAGATGAAAAATGTCTAATCTCCTAGGGTATTTGTTTTGGATATTGGGGATGCTTATAAGAAGCCCGTGGGTCCTTGTACGAAGCCCAAGAGGAGGCTATCCGAGGGTCCTTGCATTGTAAGCCCAAGAGGAGGCTATGGGAGGGACTATCGAGGGTCCTTGCATTGTAAGCCCAAGAGGAGGCTATGGGAGGGTCACTCGTTTGTACAAAGCCCAAGGGGAGGCATGGTATAGTTGGTTTGAGCTCTTAGAGCGATTTCACCGGGAAACCATACTCTATGTCCTAACCTAAACTAGTGGAGATTCTTTGCACGAAGCCCAATAGGAGGCTATGGGGAACCTAGTGTTATACTAAGTTGAACAAGCACACATATCACACATATGAACAAACATGAACAAGTATGAACAAACATGAACAGGTATGAACAATTATATATATGACAAAGTGTGTGTATATAATGGAGTTTATGAAGGAAATATACCTGTAAGCATGATCCATTTGTATACACGGGGCTTGGGACTTATACTTGAGGAGAGGTCCACTTGAGTTTATTCAAAGCTATGTAAACAGGTATTCACAAAAGGGCTTGGGACTTATACCTACATGGAGGCCCATGGTATTTTTTTGGGAAGATTTGAGGAAACCTTCATTTTTGGTTTGTTATTCAAAGTTTAAAAAAAACGCATTGATTGAGATATGTACAAAAGGCGTACAATGAAATACCTAATTTCATGTACTGGAATGGGTATGTACAAAAGGGGCTTGGGACTTATACCTACATGGAGGCCCATGGTATATTTGAAAAGTTTTGTTTCTTTGGAGTTTTGTTGTTTTGAAAATGATTTGAAAATGATTTGAAAATTGTTTTGAAAAGATTTTTGTTTTGAAGTTTTATTGTTTTGAAAACTGTACAAAAAGAAAAGAAATGGGACTTACACTCTCTAATATTCGAGAGGCCCCACTTCGTTTTGGAAATGAGTTGAAATGATTTGAAAGTGAATTGATTACTGTTGTGAAAACAATTGATTGAGTTTTAGGCTTACCTCGAAGAATGAGAAATCAGATTTCTGAGTTTGAGGTGTTACCGTGATCTTCAGATGTTAGGCATCCATACCAGCAGAAAAGAACGTCAGAGAAGTTCACAGCTTACAGCATTCTTTGATCATCCAGTAATTGTTTAAGGATTTCTACAGCGAATGGAAAACCAAACAAACAGACAAAACAGAGAACAACAGAGAAATAATCTCGAAGTCTCGGATGAAGTTAGAAAATTCAAGTAAAATGTGCAACAGTAACCAATTAGAAATTTAAATGATTAACTACACAAAATAAAATAAAATATCAAATTCAAAGTAAAAAATTAATTCTAAAAGAAGATATTTTTTTGTAGTTTTTTCATGAAAAGAGAAAATAATTAGAAACATAAACTTAAATATGCATCTAATATATTTTTGGAGTTTTTAATAAGAATTAAAAAAAACACACTTATTAACATATGAAAATATTAAAAACATATTTTTTGTCATTTTTAATAAGTATTAAAAAATAAAACTAAATCCTATATTTTAAATAAAATACTTAATACTTTTTATGAAAGATAATAAAAAAACTAAGGAAAATAAAATCAATTTGGGCCAGAGGTGTTAAAATCAGATGTGGAGGTGTACAAAGCCCAATTGCTGAAAACTGAAAATAATTTAAAAAAAAGCTGGGCCGGACCGGGTCGGGTCAGGATGACCCGGATCCACCCAACTTCTAAAACACACACATGGGTTAGAAGACAGCAAAACCTAAAACTATGGGAATGAGGCAGCGCCTCTTGCATCTCTCTTTCCCCTTTTTTTTCTGAAAAACTCTTCATCTTTCTCACGATGAGCAACAACAACTATGGCCTCTCTCGGTGAAACCAAGTCTACTGCAAGAACATCTCTCCTCTCAACGAACATGGCTCTCTCTCTTGGAACAAAACAACAACAGCGAAAGCCTCTCTTTGCTCTTCTCACGCTCTCTCGGATTCTCACCGTGAACAACAATGGCGAACTCAAACTTTCCCTCGGTTTTGTGACGAACAACAAAAACAAACGAAAACCTCTCTTGACCTTGACTCACAGCGGCCGTGGAAGAGAAATCAGAAGCAAAATTCTAGGCTTGTGTCTTTAATTTCGTTTTCAATTTTGTTTAACAGTATAACAACAAATGTTTATGCATCCTCTATTTTTCTGTTTTCGGTTTCAGACAATTCAACAATTAACAGCAATATTGAGCGTGAGGTATGAAGATAACTTACCTGCGGCTAGAAGATTTTAGCCGGATTAGTGTTGCAGGTATGTGTCGGTTGTTCTGCTTCTGTTTATTCGCAAATCAGTGTTGTAACTGATTGTCACTGCTGAAATTTTGCTTTGCAAGTTGTTGTTTTATTATTCTGAATCTTTGAATTAATTGTGATGCTGAACCGCCTTTTTTCTTGCTACTGCTTCGGAACTGTTGTTGATTGTTGTTATTACTGAATTTTTCTTTGAGTTGCTGTTAAATAATACAGAACCGTGTTGAACTGTTGATGTGGGCTTTAATTCTGCGGGACCGAGTGGGAACTCGAAGATTGTTGAATTTTTTAGCGTTTGTTGTGATGAGGATGAACAAGTTGTAAGTTGATTTCTTTTTCTCCCTCTTTGCGATATTTGAACCGAAACTGTGTTATTGATGTGAATTTGATTTGATGATGAACAACTTTGAATTATTGTTACTAACAACTTTTTTTTGAAATTGTTGTAGGCTCTTTGATGAAGGTGATGCCACGACACCTCTTTGGATTCGCGGGAACTTTGGATATTAAGGAGACTTGAAGATGATCTTCAAGTGGAAACCTTCCACCAAGGTATGAACTATTTCTTCACCCTTTTTCAAACTTATGGAACTTTGAAAATTATGAAAAGAGAGAAGTGAGAAAGCTAGTAGTATAGTAGCTTTTTTGTGTGATTTGCAATGAAGAGAATACTTCTATTTATAGGAAAAGCTTAGGATGTGTTTGGCAATTTGGTGAACTTGATTGGCAATTTTCAATCATGGCAAGAATAAGAATAAGAATATATTCCTCATCATTGCAAGAATAAGAATAAGAATATATTCTTCATCATTGCAAGAATAAGAATAAGAATAAGAATATTCTTATGCAAAGATATTTTTCATGATATAAGCCATGTGTGTAAATTTTTACGTCATTTTATGATATCTCTAAGTTGCATAATTTTATGACATAAAAATCTCTCTTTGACATTCTTTGACTTTTGCTAATTTCACCCCTCTTTGTTTGTCTTAACCTTTGTGTTTTGACCAATAATTCCATTTTCTTTACATATATAACATCTTTCCAATAATGATTTTGACTTCAAAAAAATATGTTTTGAGCATTGCATTAAAATTACCATTCTTGAATGAACATTTATTTGCGAGTAAGCACTCATCTTTAAGGAAGTTCAAACAGTCGAGAAACTTGATCAGTGATCCTATCAGGGGCACGTTCCTTCAAGATCCTGTTGTTCAGATGTTTAATCAAGATTTGTTGATCAGAATATCCTCTTCAAGATGTATACTATGGCAAGTCTTCCCAACATTCATTTCAAGAGTTGAATCCGTGATCAGTTCATCCCCAACATAGTTCAACTGAAGCCATGATCAGTTAACTTGCAACAATTACTCAATCAGGGGCAATCTTCTTCAGCAATACTCAAGCCTAGTTTATCAGTTATTCTCAAAGGATCATTTGTTTGATACAGTTATCAGTGTGACAAGAAGTTTGTTCATGCATCTTCTTTCCAAGCGGATTTTTTTTTTAGAGTTCCTGTGTTGAGGAATCAAAGCTCCAATCTTGCCTCACAAAAGAGTCAATCCCAGTCGTCATGAATAACTACATTACATTGAGCATTCATCATGCATAGAAAACTTTAACATCATGCATAAAAACAAAATCATGCTCATTTACATTCTTCTAAGGTCCTGTTGTTGTCAACATCTTACCTTGAGATCAAAGTCCAACTTACTTGGCACCTACCCAAACAAATTTATCCTTTTGATTCGTTTTGTCTGTATCTATCTGATATTCTTCATGATATGTCTTGTTTGTTCTGACAATTTTTCAGAACCTTGTCACCTTTTATTCAAAGCTTCTATGGATGTCCCAATTCCCAATAAAGTGTTATTACCTCATTCAATGTCACTCTTGAATGTCTCTGAGTTCAATCATGTTTTATCTTGATTGTCGTTTGATGCTGCTGCATTCATGGTTTATCTTAAAACGCTTTTGATATTTTCTTCTTAAAGTTCAAATCATGTTTTACCATGATTGACCTTGGTGTTCTCTAATCATGTTTTACCTTGATTGTCACTTGGTATTCTCTAATCATGTTTTACCTTGATTGTCATTTGGTATTTGTCAATCATGTTTTACCTTGATTGTCATTTGATGTTATCCAATCATGTTTTACCTTGATTATCCCTTAATGACATCCAATCATGTTTTACCTTGATGGATCTGTGACGATTATCTAATCATGTTTTACCTTGATTGTCCGTTGATGATTATCCAATCATATTTTACCTTGATTATCCTTAATGACATCCAATCATGTTTTACCTTGATGGACCTGTGATCATGTTTTACCTTGATTGTCCGTTGATGATTACCCAATCATGTTTTACCTTGATTGTCATTCGATGTTGCCCAATCATGTTTTACCTTGATTGTCATTTGATGTTGTCCAATCATGTTTTACCTTGATATTCATTTTATGTAGCCACATTCATGTATGCCTCAGATATTCTCTTCTCAAAGTTCAATCATGTTTTATCTTGAAAGCTTCTGTCGACTGTTTCTTTCTTTTGTGAAGTCCGATTCTATTCCTGGATGACTTATACCTTTTCCCCAACGGAGTCTGTTTACTTCTCCCCTGTGGTGTCCTGTTTCCATCTCGTGGAAATCATATGCATTCATAATCATAAGCATTACATTGCATCTCAAGTTCAAAAATTGTGTTTTTATATATATTTAAGTCTCTTCAATCACGTCGAAACGAAGATTTACAATCATCGTGTCTCCGGATAGAAGAAACTTAAATAGGGGCATCTGTTGCACCCCAATTTTTGACCTCTGAGATCCCATCATTTTCTAAGTGTTATGATCATTATTGTTATACCCCAAAGTTTGCCCGCGTTTTTTTTCCAAAGAGAAGTCAAAAGACTTCTGTCTAAAAATTTGGAGTTTTATACAATCTTGGATTTTTATTTCATAAATATCCTGATTTTATGAATACTCAATTTTTAGAATTTTTTATACAGTATTTTGGTTCGCTGTTAAATTTATTCTTACATAAACGCCAAATACTGTTTATCACTTCATACACTGTTTATTTGAGATTTATTTTCAGATAAATAATGCTGACGCAGTTTGTGCAGAATTAAAATTTGCAGGCGCGGAGTCCGGATTTCAGATTATGCTGGTAACAATTAAATTATTATTGGTTTTATTTCCCACTAATTTTTATTTTTATACTATATTATTTTTTTTTTTCAAAATCTCTTTCTTTCTTTTCAAATATCTTCCTTTCTTTTCAAATCTCTTTCTTTCAAATTAAATTCTAGCTTTATTCTACACCCCTTTTCTTTTCAAAAAAACCTACCATACTTTTTTTCAAATCCTACTACTATTCAAAACGGTACACTCCACTCCCAACGTCTCTATCTCTCTCTTTTCACTCTATAAATACTCCTCATTTTTTCCATAAATTCTCACATCAAATTTCACTCATCTCCCAAATTTCTCAAACTTCTATCTCATAATTATTTTCTCTTCTTCCTCGGCAAAAATGGCAAAGTGGATGGATACACTTTTTCTTATAGTCATCACTATTTTTACGGTGATCATGTCCTTCTTCTGTCTGCATAGTCCTGAAAAATGCGGACCTGCGATGGTTACACTTCCGATCATCTATTTTCTGTTGTTCATAGCATGGATTATTAATCGTCATTTTTAAAGTTTGTTGTATCTGTCGCTTTCAAATAGTGTACCGTCTATTTTATTTGTCGTACTATTCATTATATTATGTAATATTTGTACTGTTAGTATTAAATGTTGTACTATCTGTCGTACGGTAGTTTAATTATCAAGATAATATTATGTGTGTTAAATATTTATTTTTCTGTGCATTAAATATTTATTTTCAAGGTTATTATCGGTATTTTCGTTCGCGTACAGTATATTTTATTTATTTATTATGTTTGTGTTTTTCTAACAGCTCAGGTAAATAAATTTTTCACCATTAACACAACAAAAACAAAAAAAGAAAAAAATTAACTTTAAACTGTTGAATTTTCACTTTAACTGTTACGTTAATACCCAGACAGCTAGTTACCAGTCAAACCCGCTATCAGCGCAATTCTCCGTGTTTGTACCATCAGTCAAATCAATTTTTCGCACTTCAAATTTCCAAGATTTTGTTCTAGAAGTCTTCTGATAATCACGTGGTCAACAGAGACTCAACACTGCACAAAAATCAGGTACGCCTAACTGTCTCCTACACAAACAGTCCCTAACTAGGGTTTTTGTTTTTTTTCAGGAGAACGAGTTTTTAAGACCTCAAATGGATTTCATGGATCTCCATATGTCTCAAAATACCACCAGACAAATTTTCAAACTTCGATTCGCTCGGACGCACAGTCAACAGCTCAAATAGTCAACAGACGACCAGTTTGACCAAAAAGTCAACAGACAGTCAAAAATGCAATTTTTTGTCAACATCCATATTTTGTCAAAAGATTCATCATGTGATCAATGGTTGATCATAATTCATCAAGAAAAGTTCAGAAATCGACAAAACTCAAAATTGCAAAATTAGAGTTTTTTAGCTAAAAGTCAATTGAACTTTGACCGACCATAACTCTCTCATAATTTATCAGAAAAATTCCAAACAAAGCTCATTCTCAAGGAAATTCAATTCTCTACAACTTTGATGTTGGGACCAAGGTCAAGAAATGCTTCCGCCTAAGAGATATAAGCCAAAACATTACGGGTCATTTTGAAAGTCAACAAAAAGCAGTTTTTTGTCAAAGCCCATATCATCAAAATAACTTCTCCAAATGCAAAAACGCTTCCAAAGTGGCTTGTAGAGGACATCTTGGGCTTTCCAAAAAGTTAAAGAACACTTTCATAGGATCAAAATTGAGGGAGATATGCCTTGATGAACTTGACCTTTTTTGGAAAAATGCATGAAACAAGTAATGACCAAAATTTGATTTTTTTTCAAAAAGGCCAATTCTTTTGTGATTCAATCTTGATTCCCATATGTCTAAAGGGCATCCACGACCTATCCATGATTCATGACACTTTTATTTCATTTTAATTAAATTTTATTCATTTAAAGTTTAATTAAAGTGAGATAATTCAAAGATATTATCAAAGATGCTTATGGTTGCCAATCAAGACCAATTCAAGATGCTTAAATATATTATTGCAAGATTGAAGAGAATAATACTTGAGTGTTTTAACCATGGTTAAGAAATACACTCATTGAAAATATTCCATTATCATATTTTTTCCACAAAATCAATCATGACAATTTCCACTTGCAAGGCTTCCAAGATCAAACTCTTTGCCTATAAATAGAACTTCATTTTCTTCATTCAAGGAGAGGGAGAAAAGGGAGAAACAAGAGGAGAGCACAACAACAAACACCAAAGCCATAGCATAAGTTTTATATTTTCCAAAAGTTTCAATAAACTTGTAAAAATCAAGGCTCATTCAAATAGCCACTTTCAATCAATTTCAATCACTCTTTTCCACTCTTGGAACATCATAGAGTAAGTACAATGTAATTTTTAATATGTAGTAGTGTTAGGAGTTCATGAATTAAAAACTCCATATTTATGCATATTTTCAATTTCTAAAAAAAAATGTTTTAATTTTAGTTTTAAGTTGATAAAATGTTTATTTAATTTTTACCATAAAAATATTTTATTTCTTTTCATAATTAATTTATATTGCTTAATTAATTAGTAATTATGTAAATATTGCTTTTTAATTATTTTTAACCAATCAAAAAACTCCAAAAATATTTTCCTTTTAGATTTAGGTTTATATTTTTTATAATCTAATTTTTGACATATAAAAATAATATTTTTCTTGTTAAGTTTAATTATTTGTATAATTATTTGTTTAATTAGCTTGTTAATTAACTTAAAATCAATTCCAAAAAAAATCACAAAAAGAATGAATTAAGTTTAATTTGTTTTATATTTATTTTTGTATATTATTTGATATTGTTTCTTATCTTTTTCCTTTGTCCCGAATCAGAATAAAAGATCAAATATGGCAGAGATTGTATGCAGTTGTTTTAAGACTTTTGGAAATTTATCGTGTAGTCGCTATGATTCTATCAAGCTTCTGATAAATTTTCATTAATTTTAAATCCGAGATCATCATTCACTCACCACCGATCTTCACTAACATCGTGAATATACTTAACTAGCTTCAAGATGATTCACGTGCTAACATACTAACAATTGACTTTAATTTCCGCATTTTATTATATTGTTCTTTATATTTCTTGCTTTATGCTTTATTTTATTATTTATTATTTATGTTTCTGTTATTTATTCTTTGTCCATTTGGACATATTATTTATATTTCTGTTATTTTTTCTTTGTCCACTTGGACATATTATTTATATTTCTGTTATTTTTTCTTTGTCCATTTGGACATATTATTTATGTTTCTGTTATTTTTTTCTTTGTCCATTTGGACATATTATTTATGTTTCTGTTATTTTTTTTCTTTGTCCACTTGAACATATTATTTATATTCCTGTTATTTTTTCTTTGTCCATTTGGACATATTATTTATATTTCTGCTATTTTTTCTTTGTCCATTTGGACATATTATTTATATTTCTGCTATTTTTTCTTTGTCCATTTGGACATATTATTTATGTTTCCGCTATTTTTTCTTTGTCCATTTGGACATATTATTTATGTTTCCGCTATTTTCTCTTTGTCCATTTGGACGTTTATATTCCGCTATTTTCTCTTTGTCCATTTGGACGCTATGTTTATATTTCCGCTATTTTCTTTTTGTCCACTTGGACCATACTTTACTTTTATGCTAAAACACTAATAAACAACAAAAATCTAAAAAAAACGCTTAAGGTTCTCTCTTGGACTACTGGTTACTATCCCTAGCATTTTGGAGATTCGGACTTATGGACTTAGTGCCTCTAGACCCCTATTCTGTTATTACTCTATGGTTGTTCTGTCTGTCTGGCATTGGATTGTTGTCTGTTTGTGTATGCAGGTGTTTCCTTGAAAGTCCTTGATGGTTAATTCCAAGGCATTGAGATAAGGATTTTACCCGAAAACAGCCGTTACTCTGCCCGATTTTCATCAAAATTTTAATGTGCTTAATGCAAAGTGGTGCTAAAGATAATAAGTTCATCTGGATCCCCAAGTGGTAATGCGTCGGTCAACTGTTGGTATCTTATTTTGGTCAGATCATTCTCTCCTTAAACTTTTATTTTATGCACTAGGTTAGCCTCTTCATCTCCTCCACTTCTTATATTTTCAAAATCTTCTTCCTTTTTTTTTCCAAAATCTTCTTTTGTTTGTAAAACCTTTTTTAAAAACCTTTCTTAAAAATGTCTTTTACCCTTAGTGGCTTTTCTGCAAAAGTTTAGACACGATTAATTGTTGTAGTGAGTTGCGATACCCCACGATTTTGAAATTGATTGATATAATGAGATCTTTTCTGCGTGAGAGAGCTAGTGGCATACTCGTTGATTTTACCCGAGTTGGAGCCCTTCTTTCATTAGCGATGCAAAGAACTCATTTGTTCTCATGCTCAAGATCAATGGCCGAGTATTTCTCTCCGACGATGATAAAGTGTTTATTCGTTTTTTTAAACCGTTTTCCCTTTTAAGCGGAACTACATTAGCTCTGACTTCTCCATTGCACCGAGGAGGTATGTAGGCACAAGTCTTAATGTCTTGCCGAGCTTATTTTAAAAATCGAACAAGGCAAAAAGTGATCTAAGCAAAATTAAGAGCCCATGGATAACCATGGATACAAAGGGTGCTTAAAACCTTCCCTTTGTATAACCAACCCCCCGAACCCAAAATCTGTCAAAAGGTCTTTCCTGTTCTTTTATGCCTTTCCTAAATGTTGGATAAAATAAAAGTCGGTGGCGACTCTTGCAATAATAAAAAAAATCAAAAAAAAAAGAGCAAGAGCAAGGAGTCAGTTCGCCTCAAAAGAATTGATTGAGTTTTAGGCTTACCTCGAAGAATGAGAAATCAGATTTCTGAGTTTGAGGTGTTACCGTGATCTTCAGATGTTAGGCATCCATACCAGCAGAAAAGAACGTCAGAGAAGTTCACAGCTTACAGCATTCTTTGATCATCCAGTAATTGTTTAAGGATTTCTACAGCGAATGGAAAACCAAACAAACAGACAAAACAGAGAACAACAGAGAAATAATCTCGAAGTCTCGGATGAAGTTAGAAAATTCAAGTAAAATGTGCAACAGTAACCAATTAGAAATTTAAATGATTAACTACACAAAATAAAAGAAAATATCAAATTCAAAGTAAAAAATTAATTCTAAAAGAAGATATTTTTTTGTAGTTTTTTCATGAAAAGAGAAAATAATTAGAAACATAAACTTAAATATGCATCTAATATAATTTTGGAGTTTTTAATAAGAATTAAAAAAAAACACACTTATTAACATATGAAAATATTAAAAACATATTTTTTGTCATTTTTAATAAGTATTAAAAAATAAAACTAAATCCTATATTTTAAATAAAATACTTAATACTTTTTATGAAAGATAATAAAAAAACTAAGGAAAATAAAATCAATTTGGGCCAGAGGTGTTAAAATCAGATGTGGAGGTGTACAAAGCCCAATTGCTGAAAACTGAAAAATAATTTAAAAAAAGCTGGGCCGGACCGGGTCGGGTCAGGATGACCCGGATCCACCCAACTTCTAAAACACGCACATGGGTTAGAAGACAGCAAAACCTAAAACTATGGGAATGAGGCAGCGCCTCTTGCATCTCTCTTTCCCCTTTTTTTTTTTCTGAAAAACTCTTCATCTTTCTCACGATGAGCAACAACAACTATGGCCTCTCTCGGTGAAACCAAGTCTACTGCAAGAACATCTCTCCTCTCAACGAACGTGGCTCTCTCTCTTGGAACAAAACAACAACAGCGAAAGCCTCTCTTTGCTCTTCTCACGCTCTCTCGGATTCTCACCGTGAACAACAATGGCGAACTCAAACTTTCCCTCGGTTTTGTGACGAACAACAAAAACAAACGAAAACCTCTCTTGACCTTGACTCACAGCGGCCGTGGAAGAGAAATCAGAAGCAAAATTCTAGGCTTGTGTCTTTAATTTCGTTTTCAATTTTGTTTAACAGTATAACAACAAATGTTTATGCATCCTCTATTTTTCTGTTTTCGGTTTCAGACAATTCAACAATTAACAGCAATATTGAGCGTGAGGTATGAAGATAACTTACCTGCGGCTAGAAGATTTTAGCCGGATTAGTGTTGCAGGTATGTGTCGGTTGTTCTGCTTCTGTTTATTCGCAAATCAGTGTTGTAACTGATTGTCACTGCTGAAATTTTGCTTTGCAAGTTGTTGTTTTATTATTCTGAATCTTTGAATTAATTGTGATGCTGAACCGCCTTTTTTCTTGCTACTGCTTCGGAACTGTTGTTGATTGTTGTTATTACTGAATTTTTCTTTGAGTTGCTGTTAAATAATACAGAACCGTGTTGAACTGTTGATGTGGGCTTTAATTCTGCGGGACCGAGTGGGAACTCGAAGATTGTTGAATTTTTTAGCGTTTGTTGTGATGAGGATGAACAAGTTGTAAGTTGATTTCTTTTTCTCCCTCTTTGCGATATTTGAACCGAAACTGTGTTATTGATGTGGATTTGATTTGATGATGAACAACTTTGAATTATTGTTACTAACAACTTTTTTTTGAAATTGTTGTAGGCTCTTTGATGAAGGTGATGCCACGACACCTCTTTGGATTCGCGGGAACTTTGGATATTAAGGAGACTTGAAGATGATCTTCAAGTGGAAACCTTCCACCAAGGTATGAACTATTTCTTCACCCTTTTTCAAACTTATGGAACTTTGAAAATTATGAAAAGAGAGAAGTGAGAAAGCTAGTAGTATAGTAGCTTTTTTGTGTGATTTGCAATGAAGAGAATACTTCTATTTATAGGAAAAGCTTAGGATGTGTTTGGCAATTTGGTGAACTTGATTGGCAATTTTCAATCATGGCAAGAATAAGAATAAGAATATATTCCTCATCATTGCAAGAATAAGAATAAGAATATATTCTTCATCATTGCAAGAATAAGAATAAGAATAAGAATATTCTTATGCAAAGATATTTTTCATGATATAAGCCATGTGTGTAAATTTTTATGTCATTTTATGATATCTCTAAGTTGCATAATTTTATGACATAAAAATCTCTCTTTAACATTCTTTGACTTTTGCTAATTTCACCCCTCTTTGTTTCTTTTTCATGTTGCATGAGAACTTTGAAGAAAGCATGAAGAAGCTTGAACTTGAAGAATGAAGACTTTGAAGATTGAAGAATTCAAGAATGTCTTTGAAGCTTTTTCTTTTTTTCTTGTAATCCCAAATTTATTCAACTTTTAGAATTGTATGAACTTGTATTCTTGAAAGTGAATAGAATTTGAAAGTTGTAATATCTTTGAACTTTGAATTAGACTTGAAATGTTACAATCTTGAATTTTGGACAAAGTCTCTATTGTAATTCATTTGAAATTTGGAACTTTGTAAAGAGTGAAATTCAATTTTGAATGCTTGAATTTCCCTTAAAATCTTTGAATGAAGTTGTATGAACCATGAATGTTGAATATTCTTGAATGAACTTTGAATTTTGGCAAATTCAAATGATCCATGGTAGTTCTTGAAGTAATGTGAAGAATGTTCTTGCACCAATGAACTTTTAATTCTTGAATTTATGGTTTTAAACCATACTTGAAATAATCTTTCAACAAATGGACTAAAAGATATTTCTTGCAATTTTCATGAATTGTTTCAAACTTGTATTATCTTCCAAATAATCCATAAGAAACAATTTTCTTCACCATGACGAATCCATAGGCCAAAATCTTGAAATAGATTTCAAACAAAACTCTTGAATTACACAAATGGAAATGGCGCACTTTATTTGAAAACCTCCATGGACACGAAATTATCTTGCAAAGAATACGTGAATGAATGAAGAATCCTAGTTTGGTCGATTCAAAGCCTTTGAGGTTATTGAAGTGAATCTTTGAGGACCAAATGGTGACTGTGGATCTTGAATTGAGATACAATTTCCATTGGATGTTGTCATAGGGATTATTTGAAGATGATTGAAGCTTTTGATTGACTTCCTGGGGATTTTTAGGGTTTCCCAAATGTGATCCCTGATTTCAGTCCCTGATAGTTAAAAACCCTGATCTGAGGATTTGTCTGATCAATCTTTGTATAGGAGATGTTATGAGCCAATGGATTAGGTCAAAATGATGCACTTGAGGTCTTGATATCATGTCCCAAGCCATTAGGTCAAATTCTGAGCAAAAGTCAGGAGTGTGCTGTGTTCAGTCAAAACCCTAATCTGGTTGGTTCAGAGCCTTTGAGCTTGATGAAGTGAATCTCTGAGGACCAAATATTGATTGTTGATGAAGATGATTCACTTGAAATGGAGGGAGAACAAAACCCTAATTGATTGTTACTTGTACTAATGAGCGATTTCTTGATTAAATCCCTGCCGAGTCACAAGTAGCAAACACAAGCTATGCAATTTGTTAGAGATGCAAATGATGCATATGCAAATGATATGAGGTGGTATCTTAGGTCAAAAATTGGGGTATGACACTTACCAACCAATCTGTTATTTTGATAGTATGAAGAGAAACAAGAGAGATAGAAAGAAGAATAGGAAAGAAGAGGAGAAAGAGGAAGATATCTTGTAAGTGGAAGAAAAAGCTTGGATTAAAGCCAAACCAACTCCTTTTCTTCATTATCAATCATCTTATTAATGGTGGTTTCTAGATAGTTTAGCTTTTGGGAAAATATATTTATAGATTCGGAGCTTAGGATTTTCATGTTTATGATCTGATCATGATAATTGCTAAGGATACATGTTTTAACTGAGTTCCTTTGCTTGTTTATGCTAATACATGTTCTAATTGTTGTTAAATGCTTGTTGTGTTGATTATGTTGTTTGGAATGGTTTAGGATGATTGAGGTAGGAAGGAGATGTGTTTAGAAGTGATATTTTGGGGGGAAATTGCAATGACAATCGATTGTAGTGATGACCCATTCGATTGTCTTCATGAAATTTTGAAGATTTTCTGTTGTCTACAGTGACAATTGATTTCACCCCTGCGACAATCGATTGCCATGCTCAGATTTTCTGTTTTCATGCTTGGACGAAGGTTGAGGAACTTTTGGACAGTCGATTGTACTTATATGAGAATTGATTGCTTCCCCTGTTTTCATTATCAAATGAGTTTCGTAACTACGTTTTGGGCAGAGTCGTGAGTGTTAGAAAGCTAACGTAGAGAGCTATAACATGGAGAAGTTTCTATGAGTATATTCCACTATAATTTTCCTGTTGAGTCCAATTAACCCCGCCATAGGATGATCGGGCGTACCCTTACAATGTGGCGTGTAAGTGGAATAGTTTAGGTTGAAGAAAGTTGCATGATTATAGTGCTCCTAAAAATAGTAATGTTACTGATTCAACCAATATTCCTCATGATTATAGTGCTCCTAAAAAAGTTACTATTCAGCTAAGCTATTAGAACAAGATCTGTGTAATACGGTGAACTGACTTTAAAGAAAATGTCGCGGTAAGCAAGAGTCGCCACTGACTTTTATTTTATCCAGTTTAATAGAAAGGCTAAAAGAATATGAAAAGACCTTTTAAAAAGATTTTGAGTTCGGGGGGTAGGTTATACAAAGGGAAGGTGTAAGGCACCCTTTGCATCCATGGTTATCCAAGGGCTCTTAATTGCTTAGCTCACTTGTTTGTTTTGATTATTTGAAAGAGTAGTGTGTGAATAGAAAAACCTTTGAAGAAGAACTTTAGCTTGTAAATAAGCGTAGTCTTTTTGAATTTGATTTTGAAAAAGAGTGGGAAAAGAGATTTTGAATTTGAATTGAGCAAGCAATTATAAGTTACCTACCCTAAGTTTGAAATTTGTTCTTTTAGCTTTTCAGGGTGAAAGGGTCTATCCATACCATGAGAGGGCAGGAAATCTTTCAATTGGATGTGAAGGGTCATCGAGAAATATCGTTCGCCATAAGACTGTCCCTTGCCATAAAGAGGGCAGGTAGTCTAAGGGAAGGATATAATAGTCATTCTGTTTAGGCATCATGCGAGGATACCTTAGCAATTGGGACAATCATCATGTTTTACCGAGGCAACTTCGAGGGACTAGATCTCATATGATGATTTCAATGATTAAGGCAACCTTTGCTTTAGGTATCCTCGGAATCGAGGGTCTTGACTATTTTAAAGTAAGGCAACAAGGCAACAAATAAGGCAACAGGCAACGAGAGAGATTACCCTAAAGTGTGTGTGCGTGGCACAATCAAGTGGTTAATCTTACCGAAAGATCGAGTTTCTTCTTTACAAAAATCTCTCTTTTCTTAATCTTACCGAAAGATCGAGTGACAAGAAGTGTACACCTCTTGAATACCTCGATTCTTTTGGATTAACACCTTTCTTTAAACCTTTCATTAATCAAATCAAAGTGATCAAGTGACAAGAAGTGAACACCTCTTGAATACCTTGATCCTTTGAATCAAAACACCTTAATAAAATCAAAGTGATCAAGTGACAAGAAGTGAACACCTCTTGAATACCTTGATCCTTTGAATCAAAAGACCTTAATCAAATCAAAGTGATCAAGTGACAAGAAGTGAACACCTCTTGAATACCTTGATCCTTTGAATCAAAACACCTTAATCAAATCAAAGTGATCAAGTGACAAGAAGTGGACACCTCTTGAATACCTTGATCCTTTGAATCAAAACACATTAATCAAATCGAAAGATCGAGTGACAAGAAGTGCACACCTCTTGAATACCTTGATCTTTTGAATTAAAACACTTTAATTAACATGGACAACAAGTGACAATGGGGCTCGCTCCTGTTGAATACCATGGGTAAAGACGCGCTAGGTGAACACCTATGCTCAATCCTTTGCTAAACGTCCGCAAATATCTCCTTACCATTTTAAATCTCTTTCCATAAACGAGACACTTAGTCAATTTCTTATGCGAACATACTTCCACATGTGAAGATCGAATATCTCCAACTTGAATGCGATGATGGCAAAAATCTCGTCTCACTCTTGATTTAGTCATCCATTCTTGTAGTGATCTCATATCCATGTGCGCGTAGTATTTCCATTTGAAAGCGATCGAGTACCTCTCCCTAAAATCAACCAACAAACTTTTCGTGGTTCTTGCCCGAACTACGATTGCTCTGACTTTCCCATTGCACTAGGGAATACGTAGGCACAAGACACAAACGTCTTGGCGAGCATAATAATAATAAACCATTTCTTTTTTTTTCTCTTCATAATAATAAAAACCCTAAAAATATTTTCTTTTACCTTTTCTCAATTAATAAGCTAAAGAACACAAACATTACACTAACACTCAAACACGAAACTAACTAAATGGGTCCCATCGAGTACGATGGAGGTGAGGGGTGTTAATACCTTCCCCTTGCTTAACCGACTCCCGAACCCTAATTTGGTTACGACGACCATCTTATCCATTTCTTTTTTATTCGTGGGTTTTATCGATATTTTCCCTTTCCTTCTTGGAATAAATAAAGTTCGGTGGCGACTCTGTTGTACTCCGAGCGCGATAAACGCTCGAGTCACATTTTTTACCGCTACAGTATTGTTGTGACTTTGATGTTTGATCTTGTCTTGGAGATACTCAACTGTGGATTTATGATTTCTGCTTGGGGATGAGAGCCATTAATCTTGATGTATCCTGACTGGGAATAAGAGATATTAATAAACCATGTTGGAGGAGAGAAAGGTGTCGGGGAACCGGCAGTGTTGAAGATGTAAACTCCATTGAGGAGCTAAGTCTTTGTTGGGACGAGAACATTTGAAGATCTTCTTAATGATTACTCTGTGGGGATATGATCCTGTGAAACCGGCCTTGTGGGAAGACATGGATGTCTTGGAATGTGCCCCAGTATTGTAGCAACTACCATTCCTAGATTTGTATCGATTGGGATACACC
This sequence comes from Vicia villosa, assembly GCF_029867415.1. Lineage (NCBI taxonomy): Eukaryota > Viridiplantae > Streptophyta > Magnoliopsida > Fabales > Fabaceae > Vicia > Vicia villosa. The sequence goes on along the minus strand of NW_026705848.1, from coordinate 242,855 downwards.
AATGAGTGTTGGTTAAAGTGTTAAACAGGCTTTGCACAACTTTGCCCCTGCCAGTAGGGAGTTTTGAAGAGATTCGCCTTGCGAGGACCTTATGAGATGTTTACTATGGGTGACATGCCCCTAGTATCCATAAACTTAGTATGATGCCTCATGTCGCTTGGGGAAGTAGCTTCAGACCCCCTTGGGTGCATGCCCCTGATTGTTTGGCGCTCCTGAGAGATTCTTTGAATCTTGACCTGATTGCCCCAGTATTGACTAGATAAAGCATGTCCTTCCCCTTATCTTTATTGACTTCTAGTCAATTGAGTCAGTTATAAGGGATGTTGCTGCTGAAACAGTTTCGTCTGTCAGGATGACTTTTAGTCATTAGTCGTACCCTGTGCAGATTCTTTCTGATGCTAACATTTGAAATTATGTAGCAGAATATGTTTAATAATGGATTCATGAGATGCAACGCATATGTCTGTCTTGAGTTTGTTGAAAAACATTAAAACTGGAGATGTAAAAGCGTGATGTTTATAAAAACGTGATGTTTGTAAAAGACGAAATATCAACTCAGCATTTGTGGTAGACCTTAAGGAGTCAGGATACCTTTTTGGTGATAGTATGCTTTCGAACTAACCATGCTTCAGTTAGGACTTTCAAGGGTTGTAACGTGGCTTGGTTCACGGTTTAAGAAACAAAGTGTCATACCCCAAAATTTGCCCATACCATTTCTCCTATTCAAACTCAAATCAAGGCACAATTAAACAAGGCTCAGAGAACTAGGGTTTTATTATTCTGAAGGAAAAATCTAATTAGCGAATTTCCAACTTTTTTGAGTATTGGGCCTTTATTAAAGCATCCACGTGAGTTTGTGGGCCAAATATTAATTATTTTATGAATTTATTCATATTTGATTTTAATTCAAATAAATTCAAATAAAATCATCAAAGTAATTATATAATTGGTGCATTAAAACTTTTATTTGATTCAACTCGATCAAATCTCATCCATGGGCCAATTCAAGATCCCTAAGTCTATTATTTTATTTTGTGGCTTTTATTTATATTTATATGAATTATTATTCATTTAAATGTTAAATAGACTAAATAAAATATATAATAGATGGATTTGTTTTTTTAATCATGAGGAGGTGACCAAACCATAAAAGATTCGTGTAAAGCAAATTTGGAAAAAAATGATTGAAATTGGCAAAGTTTTGGAAAGCTTGATAATGAAAGATTCAATCACATGACAAATTTCAATCTGCCAAGATTGAATACAATTTTGTTAACCTACTTGGTTCCATATAAATACTTAGACGAAGTGAGAAAAAAAAGGGGAGGGAAGCTTCAGAATCCTATTCTCGAAAGTCAAGAACCGTGGAAAAAAAGTGAGGTTGCAATCAAGGACCTAGGTGGATTCAAGCAATTCTACGCATAAGGAACGATTTCCCAGTGTATTCTGAAGCTATTGTGATCATCACCATCAATTGAAACGCCCAGGAACTCGTACCTATACGTCACGGTTTGCTCGTTTTTTTTATTTTTCGATTTCGCAAATCCGTGCATCATAAACGTAATTCAATCATATATATGTGTTCTTCATCATGTTTGAAACGTGTTTGCATCGTTTAATTTGAGTTTCAATGCAGATTAAACATTCCACCATTGTTAGGTTTCAGAACCTTCAATTGGGATCTCTCGATACAGGAAAAATTGGCCGAAAATAAGGACACCATTGGATTCATGAGTCAATTTCTAGTTAATCCACGGCTTTGGTTTTAATTTATTGTTTCGATTCATGGATTGTTGAAATTCACAGGACCATTGCAACATGAAGTAACCGTGGCTGAAATTCCAGTCTTCACGAGGAAGACAAAGTCTAGGCGTTTTTTTTTATTTCATTAACGTCAATTAATTGCACATATAATTCCCAGCCCAATTCAATATCACCAATCCTAGCTAGCTCAATTGGCAGCGCGTTGTGTCTCTCATACGCAAGGGCAGGGGTTCGATCCCTGCCTCTTGCGTTTATTTCCTTTGATTTTTCAGGAACTTTGTTGCTTGCAGATTCAGTGTAGCTGGCTCACGCATATGCCTGATGGACCCTCGCTACAGCAGCCATTCGATCAACTTTTCAGTAGATCCAACGCATACAAAGGCTCAGCCTTACCATGAGCACTCAAGGGTCACCACACTGAATCAAAAGCTTAGTCTTTCTCCGATTTTTTTTTTAATTTTTTTTTATTACATAAATATTCTCATTCTTTTTCTTATTTTCTCTTTTTTCTATTAGTCATAGTTTTTACTTTATTTTTTTTATAATAAATTATAGTTACTTATTTTATCAAAAATTCGAGTTTTCAATTTTATTCATAATTGTTTATTATTCAATATTATTTTCAAAATAAACCTTTTATCAATTAAATAATTAGAATTATATCCAATTTAATCGATATATTGATCCAAACTCTCGATTTTTCTCCATAACTTTGGTTTTATTTCAATTAGTTTGTTATTTTATTAACTATGGTTAATTTACGCCCGAATTAGGGTTTACGAGAATTAACCCTACACTGAAAATATTTCTTTTTCGTGCCTTTTCAGGTTTGATTTTCCAGATGCCTTCCAACTACGCGCCTTCAAGATCCAAAGCTAAGTATTCATTTAAATTTCAAAGTCTATTTTGTTTCCTTTTTGATTTTAGGCTTTACCCTTTATATATTGTGCATATATTCACTCCATCGACTTGTCTGCCTTTGCCTTTTTCAGGGTTACCCCCGAGGCTTCCCGCCAACCATATCAGATCAAATTCGAAGCTAAGTGTCCTTTCTCTATTTTACTTTTAATTTCATTATTCTTTTTACTTTTATGGTTAATAAAGTTCGCCTTCGAACCGATAATGCACTCACTCTCTGTTTTCTGTCTCTTCTTTTTTCCTTTTCAGGGTTTGTCAAATGCCAAAGTTACGTCGTTGGTAACCCTAAACCCTATTTTATTTTATGGCTTTTAATTATTACTTATGTCAAACCCTATTAAGGGGTCCGCTGGTTACAATTTCCCTCCCCCATATCTGTTTTGGTTATATTATTTAAATGCGTGGTTAGTAATCCTAGGGAGTGCAACCTTTGAATTGAACATAGAATCACTAATTTTACAAGATAATATATTCGAATATGATCACGTGATTGATGCACACACGCACACTTTTGGGTAACCTCTCTGTTGCCTTGTTTCCTGTTGCCTGTTGCCTGTTGCCTTGTATTTTGTGCAGAATAGCCAGTCCCTCGAATACGAGGATACCTCAGCCATGTTGCCTCAGTTAAAGGTCATGGTCCCTAATGATGCTGCCTTCGATACACTAACATGACCTCGACCCTCGGATGTTGCCTACGGAAAAGGCTGAGGTATCTTCTGGTTGCCTACGAAAGGCTATTCTGATCCTTCCCCTTAGACTACCTGCCTCTCTATGGCATGGGTCAGTCTTTGAGCGAACGATAATTCGATGACCCTCCAATCTCCAAATGAAAGGCTTCCTGCCCTCTTATGGCAAGGATAGACCCTTTCATTCTGAAAGGCAAAAAGAGACCTATCATCTGAGTTTAAGGTAATTGCCCCTAATTGCCTTGCAATGCTCAAACCTTTTTATTATATTCTTTCTCATAATTTTTCAAAAGGGCAACGCTTATTCACAAGCTAAAGTCCCTATCTTTTTCATCTACTTTTTCTGAAAACGAGCAAGCAAAGCAATTAAGAGCCCATGGAAAACCATGGATGCAAAGGGTGCCTTACACCTTCCCTTTGCATAAATTACCCCCCGAACTCAGATTTTCTTTAAAAGGTTTTTTTTCTGTTTCTTTTTGCCTTTCTGAATTTGTTTGGATAAAATAAAAGTCGGTGGCGACTCTTGCTTAACCGCGACATTTCAATTATAAAAGTCAGTTCACCGTATTACACAAAGGATAACGACTCAAAGTTTATTTGTATCCATCCCAATCTTCGTGATGTTCTTCGATCCTATGCTCAGTTAATTATGTGTTTAAGCCTTAGCAAAGCTGGAAGTTGTAACATTAATATTTGATGATGGTTAAAGTATCAGAGGTTTAATTTGGACAGGCAGTCATCCTTTTTTTTTAATACTTTCTTTTTGTCGAGGATTTGTAGTGACCTCTTGTTTGACTTTGTTATCCCTAACTTTTGCCTGAACTATTTATTTTGAGATTACAGTCAGCGGGATGTTTGATTTTTGATAAGTCTCCTTCATAGGTTTTGACTTAACATTTTTTATCTCCTTTTCTTTTTTATGGATATTGACTGTCTGACTTGATGATTACAGAAACCCATCATTACTTGTGTAAAAACAACTGGTATAATTGAGTTAACTGAATTACTACCCTGCCCCAGGTTATAATTAAAGGTTTACAAGAAAGAAAACTTCTACTCCTTAGGCTCGAAGGGGTTTACAAGGGATTAACATCCTTATATCTCCACTGTTTAGGAATTGAAACAATGCATGTACATCGTCAGCGTAGTCCGTTCGAAAGCATATTGTATGAGGTTGCGGTATCATTTTCGTCATCCTCCCTCAAAAGGCATACAGCTTTAGAAGGAGTTAAGTATCACAAAACATATGCAAAGTAAAGACGCAGTTAAAAATGAGTGATAGCGAAATAAATTATTCAAGACAAACATATGCAATGCACTGATGATGATTATTAAAACAGATAATGTCTATCATAAACCGAATGTTTAAACAAACGGGATAGAATTTGCAAATGAAAGTAAAGCTAATGAACCAATAATCCATCCTTCTAGACGTTAATCAGTCTTGTCATGATTAGGCATGGGAGCAGTGATCACTACAGGAGTTTTAGGACTGTCGAACTCAACTTCACCAGCATCAATCATGTCTTGGATCTTATTTTTCAATGGCCAACAATCATTCGTATCATGTCCAGGGCTATTGGAGTGGTATGCACACCTCGCATTGGGACTATAGCCACGAGCAAAAGTACTAGGATTCTTAGGGGGGTCCTTTAAAGTAATCAACTCTGATTTCAACAAGTATTGTAATGCCTGAGCCAATGACATATTAATCTGGGTGAATTGACGCTTAGGCGTGTCTGGCTTGCGTCGTTGTTGTGGAACTGGTGTAGAGATTCAGAGTATCCGGGGTTCGAGCTTCCGGAATGTGTATCTGATAAGAATGTTTTAGAATGTTCGGGGTTCGAGCTTCCGGAATGTATATCTGATTGGAATGTTTCAGAAGTCTGGGGGTCGAGCTTCCAGAATGTTCATCTGATTAAAACTTTCAGAATATCCGGGGTTCGAGCTTCTGGAATGTATATCTGATTGGAATGTTTCAGAAGTCTGGGGGTCAAGCTTCCAGAATGTTCATCTGATTGGAACTTTCAGAATGTCCGGGGTTCGAGCTTCCGGAATGTATATATGATTGGAATGTTTCAGAAGTCTGGGGGTCAAGCTTCCATAATGTTCATCTGATTGGGATTGATTTGTTGATGGTATTTGTCTGACCAGTTGGTCGATCTGAAAGGCAAAGTTAGTTTTATGTGATGTTATGAATGCAAATGCAATCTTTTCAAGGATCTTTAGGAATTTAGTTAGCAACATTAGAAAATCATTTGGTCGCGTCTTTGTCTGAAGAATTCTGACTTTTGTCTTTGAATGTCTTTCTTTGAGAATCAATCTCACCATATCCAGTGGGTCATAGCCTTTGATTCAGGATACTTGTACTTTTGAATTTGAAAGCATATGGCTAGAGGAAAATAAATCCTCTTGCCCCTTAATAGGTATTGTGTCTCTGAACTGGAAAGCGTACGGTCAGAGGAAAATAAATCCTCTTGCCCCTTGATAGGTACGGTGTCTTTGATTTGGAAGACAAATGGCCAGAGGAAAGTAAGTCCTCTTACCCCTAGATAGGAATTCCGTCCTTGATAAGAGCACCTGAAATTGTGCGCCCTAAATCCCTAAGATCCTTGAAAGGGTTAGTTAATATGATATGTTATGATGTCATGATGTCATGATGTCATGCAGATGTAGTGCATTAAGTAAAGCATAAGGTAATAAAGGCGAAATGTCCTACAAGCAAATCCTGCAAGGAAATAGAAGGGTTAATAGCACACACAAGCAAGTCACACAAATGTCCTTAGGTTTAAAGGCTTGCATGGAGTTTTACTAGGTAACTATCCTTCCCCAAAGGTACTTCTAAGGATAAGGATGATATCAGCAACGGGTTCTACCAGTGACCCAGAATTGTCAGCCCCTTCTAAAGCACCCTCGAACATGGTACATGCATACCACGCAATGATACTTTAGGAAGAAACCTATCTGAGCTGTAGTATCGGGTCGTGACCATAACTTGGCATGCACCAAGAATAGCCCTCCCACTACGTTCCTAAAAGTTAAGATGGGTTAAAGGTGACTAAAGGTCCTTGAGCTCGCCAAAGATACATGCGTAAACCTCTCTCATGCAAAAGAGGTACACAATAACCAGTGGAGGCCTAACTCAAGTGCGAACTTCATATTGACCAATCCCAAGCATACACGAGGGAGGTCTCCATGACTATGCCGCTCCTATCTTAAGTGTACTTGAATCCGGGTGTAGGATTCGTCCTTCATTTAATTCCCAAAACAACCCTGAAAAATAAAGCAAGCAAAGCAAACAATAGAAAACATTTTAAAGTGAATCCTAAACTTTAAGGTAACCCCTCTTTTATTCGAAAATCCCCAGCAGGGTCGCCAGTTCTGTAATACGGTGAATTGACTTTAAAGAAAATGTCGCGGTAAGCAAGAGTCGCCATCGACTTTTATTTTATCCAGTTTAATAGAAAGGCTAAAAGAACAGGAAAAGACCTTTTAAAAAGATTTTGAGTTCAGGGGGTAGGTTATACAAAGGGAAGGTGTAAGGCACCCTTTGCATCCATGGTTATCCATGGGCTCTTAATTGCTTAGCTCACTTGTTTGTTTGGATTGTTTGAAAGAGTAGTGTGTGAATAGAAAAACCTTTGAAGAAGAACTTTAGCTTGTAAATAAGCGTAGTCTTTTTGAATTTGATTTTGAATAAGAGTGGGAAAAGAGATTTTGAAATTGAATTGAGCAAGCAATTAGAAGTTACCTACCCTAAGTTTGAAATTTGTTCTTTTTGATTTTCAGGGTGAAAGTGTCTATTCATACCATGAGAGGGCAGGAAATCTTTCAATTGGTTGTGAAGGGTCATCGAGAAATATCGTTCGCCATAAGACTGTCCCTTGCCATAAAGAGGGCAGGTAGTCTTAGGGAAGGATGTAATAGTCCTTTTGTTTAGGCATCATGCGAGGATACCTTAGCAATTGGGACAATCATCATGTTTTACCGAGGTAACTTCGAGGGACTGGATCTCATATGATGATTTCAATGATTAAGGCAACCTTTGCTTTAGGTATCCTCGGAATCGAGGGTCTTGACTATTTTAAAGTAAGGCAACAAGGCAACAAATAAGGCAACAGGCAACGAGAGAGATTACCCTAAAGTGTGTGTGCGTGGCACAATCAAGTGGTTAAATTCAGATATTTATCTTGTAAATAATGTTAGCTACATTCGATTAATTATCTTGCACTCCCTAGATTACTAGCCACAGCAGAAAAATAAAACAGTTTAATGGTCCTACGCTATTACAATAAACACCTGTGGGCAGAAAAATAAAGGCAAGAATTATAAACCTAAACTATTACAATAAACACCTGCAGGGAAATAGAGACAAAATATAGAAGGAATATAATAAGCCATTGCAAGGCAAGGTTTTCAAGGGCAATGAAGCAAACAAATAAGTGTAAGGAAGAATTGACACCTGCTCCCTTTGGCCAAAGGAGGTACCTGCAAAAAATAAAATAATAATAATAAGAATAAGAATATTAGTAATAGTAATAATAATAACACAATAAAAGAATTGGGGTTTAGCAAATTAAATTATGGACAAAATTACGAATAACCTTGATTTGGCCAAATACCAAAAGGTTTTTGGCCAAATATGAATAACCTTTATTTGGCCAAATACCAAAAGGTTTTTGGCCAAAAAAGCAATTGGGGTACCATCCACTTGGTCAATTCATAGAAAACCTGTTCATAAACCAACGCAATGTTACGGTTAAGAAAACAAATGGAAAAATAGAAAAGTGATTAAAATAAAATCAAAAAATTATGAAAACCTGATTATAAATCAAATAAAATAAGAACACGAAACTACAATTTTTTTTAGATTTTTTGAAAATACAAAAATTGAAATTAAATCAAATAAAATAGAAAAAAGAGGAATTTGCGATTTTGAGGGTCGAAATCTTTTAGAATTCTATTCTAAAGAGTATTGTTCTACGATTTTTTTATGAACTTTTGGAAAAAATTTGGAGCAAATCGAAACAGTAGTTTCAAAATTCGACTGATAGGCTGGAAAAATTATTACTGTGCTGCAACCAGAATTATAACCCTGAAGAAGGAGAAGTAGGAGAAAATATTTTTTGTGTTTGTGAGAAGAGAGAGAGAGACGGAGTAAGAGTTAGAATTGTTAGTCCCTTCAAAGTGTAGAACCTAGTGCTATTTATACATAAAAATTAGGTTAGTAAAAATATTAAAAGAATCAATTAATTAATTAATAAATCACAACTCTAAATCAAATATAATTTGATTTTGATTTCTGAAATATTTAACTAATTATGTTAATTCTTTCCTAAACTATACAATTATGCAATATTAAAAAATATGAACAAAATCTTTGCAAATCTTTTTTTTTAATGATTTTTGGACTAAAATTACAAAAAATAAAGATTTTAATGAAAAAATAATATTTTAAAAATGTCTAATAAACAAATACGAAAATAATAATTAAATGATGAAAAAAATACTATTTTTGATTTTTTTTTTATATTTTATGATTTATGGTAATTTTTTGACTAAAAAATACATAAAAGTAAAAATTGACTACTTTAAAAAATGCCTATTTAATTAGTACGAAAATTAAAATTAAAATGATTAAAAAAATGCAATTTTTGTGATTTTTGAATAAATGGAAATAAAGTTAGAACTAAAATTAAAAAGCAAGTAAAAGGGGAAATGTTAGAAGTGGGATTCGAGCCCGGGACCTCTTGCCCTTGAACCTTTTAACCTCAAATCCTTACCAACTGTGTTATGTCAATTATTCGAAATAAAATAACATTTGCAAATATATGAGGGTAAATTTTGGGGTATGACAATTTGGTTCTGCACTTTATCTCTAAGTTTTTATGATAACAACACATATATTTTATATGTAAACAATTTTGTTTCTAATGTTTTCTTGAGTGTGCGTATCAGAAGCTCTGAGTGATTCAGGATTGTTGTTTAAAGAATTATCATATATGTTGTCTTCAGAAAGACTATTTGCTTCTACGTCTGAAGAAACACCAGTAGTTCTATGGAATGTTGGATGTTAATCAGAACGGGATCTCCTGTGTACTTCTCAACAAGCTGCTGCTTTAGAAGTCTCAAGTGTCTCAAGAAGAAATAGGTTAACAAGAAGTTGTTGCTTCAGATTAGAAAATAAAGTCTACATCAGATACAAAGATGCTGCTTCAAAAATCATATGTCAAGATATGTTCATCATAAGAGTTATTGCTCATTCCTATGAAGACATAGTTTAGATCAACTGATACAACTCAGCAATACGGATTGGTTGTTAGGACTCTTGTTCGGATATCAAGACGTGCTCCACAGATACGTTGTTGCACTATTATCTAAAGATATTGTTTTATTCTGAAAGACTCTAATATTATTGCTCGTATAGTTTGTGTGTTCTCACCTCTAATCAGTTATCTCTTCAGATACAGTTTTGATCTAGGAAGTCATGCGCCGTACTTCAGAAAGGCTGCTGTCATTATTTTTGAAAGATAAAGTTTTGTTCCTATTGGTTCTGATGTTCTCATGCTATCATAACAAAGTAGTTTCTGAACTACTCATCAGAAACATCATCAAAAGAACAAAGAAAAGAAATTGATCTCTTCCAAGCTTACTACTTCAGAATCAGAAGTACATCATTTAAAGATAAAATCAAGAAAATTTTTCAATAAGATCAGTATAACGGTCTACTCAACAACTCACATTTATCAAGAAGTTCGTACTATTCAAAAGTTGTCTTCCACACCATTATGTCAAAGCTGCAAGCTACAGGCTAAGGAAGTAACTTATTCTACTATCTAACAGCTACTCTTATATCCGTTGTAAAGTAACCGTTGGCATTTAGAAAAAGACTCTTCTATCTTCACAACATATCTTTCTCTGAAGACTATAAATGAAGATCAAAACTTCCGAAGAAAAATTGTTGGAACACACCCAAGGCTTGTTGCTCAATGTCATATACAGGTTGTTGTTACAAAAGCCTAGAAGACGCTCGCAAATGCTAAAGTTGTAATTCTACTACAAAATGTGAAGAAGCCAAAGCTTAATCAAAGCAAAGCGAAAGTTGTTGCAACATTATGAAGCTAAAGCTTAATAGGAGAAAGAAAGAAGGAGAGAAAGAAGATTACTACAAGATGCAACTCAACATTTGTCATATACATCTTTGTAGAATCTTGTAAAAGCAAGGAGTTGTTGCTCATTTCTTGCTCAACACTTTTATGTTGTATTTGTACTTAAATCTTTTGTGTAATCTACTTTTAAGAAGCATTCATGTAAACACAACTAATAATAATTTTTTATTGATTGTTCCTTGAGTGACTAGTCTTAGTTTGTATACTCAAGAAGACGGTGAGAGTTTGTCATCATGGGAAATCTTCTTCAGGGGACCTGTTGGGCCAAATTTCTTAAAGGAGTCATTGATCGTTATATCTCTTAGGGGACCAGTTGGGTAAAAATTCTTAAGGGATCACTAACAGAATTAATCAATGTTTGATTGTTAGTCACCGACAGTTTTTAACACCCGAGCCGAAGAAGGTGAGGGGTGGTTGCATCGCATGTAACACCTGAGGACGAAGAGGGCAAGGGTGGTCGTCACATCGGAATGAGAGGGATCTTGAGGTCGTGCGGGTATGGGACTGCATGGTTAAAAGAGTGCATATAAGGATTGATAGGTACTACATATACCAACAAGATGCATCTTCTTTTCGGTAGCCCGTTCCATAAGAACTCTATAGTTAAGTATGTTTGACTTAGAGCAATTCTGAGATGGGTGACATTCTGGGAAGTTTCCCAGAAAGCGTGTGAGTGAGGACAAATCATGCTGAAAAGACCCGATTGGTTTGTGGGGAAAGTCGATCATCCAGAAAGCAGTTTGGGGCATTACACAGTTAGCCCGTGCAATTGTAATTATCTCTATGATTAGTGGATTAAGTCCTTTTCTAAGGCAAAATTACTTTGGTGGCTGGACAGGACTAACCTTTTCTAAGGGGAACCTGGATAAATGAATGTGTCATCTTTCTCTTTATTGCTAACATTTTGAAAATTCATTTCACCCCCACCCCTTTATTGTGTTTTTCTCTACCTTCAATTGGTATCAGAGCACGGCTCTATTATTGATTTTTGAATCAAACACTTAACCGTGTAGAGAGATCCAATTTAAGAAAAACCTTTGGCCGTAATAACCCGAAAAGAAAGAAATAACCTTTGTCTTCTAAGCTTTTAAATCTTCACGAGAAATCTAAACTTCAAAGATAATATTTGTCATTCAAAAGGAATTATCAAGTAGCAAGGAACCTTGTTTGTAGAAAGTTAATTCTTTTTCAGTATGGGATGTTTTCAACAATCAGATTCGGTCTACCATTTACTTTCTCAGTATTGCTCAGTAGGAACTCTTTCATGTAAAGAAGAGTGAGATGCTCACTTCCTAAGATCATGCATGATGGTGTCAATATAAGAAGTCCTGAAGAAAACAATCAGAAAGTTGTTAGTATGCTCAGGAGTTTATGTTGATTGAATTAGGATCTGACTTCTTGATATCAGAATTAGATAAAAGCTTTAGAAGACAAATATGCAAAGGAAATCAACTGCGTCAGAAATAAATTATGATTGATTAAAACAGGTGTCATCTAATTCCCTCAAATTTAAGTATATATATATATATATGTGTGTGTGTGTGTGTGTGTGTGTGTGTGTGTGTGTGTGTGTGTGTGTGTGTGTGTGTATCACACAAGGTTACTTATCAAAGAAGTATAATCATTACGCACATTAATTGGCACATTTAACTATGCGTTTTATTTTGGGAGTAGTTGAAAAATCATCATTTTTCGCCGAAATTTTATCACGCTTGCGTGTTAAGCAATTTTGCTTCATAATTATTTAAACTCGTTATTCCACTATCACACCTCTACCGTTCCAACTCCCAAATCCTCTTGTTTCAAACTCTATATCACCAAATGACCATGGATTCCCAATTCAACGTCTCCCACGAAAGTATTAAACACATTCTACCCAAACCATTTCCTCACCTTCTTCAAACTAAGCAAATATCCTAGGGTGTTGGTCAAAACCTATTAGAAGAACAATCCTATGATCATTCTGAAGTCAATTTGAGCACTGACTTAGAATCGTTGTGTGTTCTATGTGAACCCTTAGTTGATTTTCAAAACCTAAAAGACAATGGGTTCAACTTTTAATTTGATGTAACCTTTCAAGGATGTGAAAACTACTTCAATCGTCTCAACGATCCAATTTATCCTCATCTTGTGAAATATTTTTGGGTTCGCGCAAAAACCTCTGTTTATCAAGTTGTCTCATTTGTCAAAGGAAAGGAAATTATAATCAATTAACAAAGCATTGCAAAACTTCTTAATCACAATGGAAAAGGTAAAGATGTTATGATGCAATACAAATATGATCAGATTTAATGGAGTAAATCAAACCATTTTCAAGTCACAACGAGTTTCCATGACTAATGGTCTTCATGATCATTTAAGAATCTGGGCCAAGATTCTAGTGTTTATAATCAGAGATATCTTATGTTCTTCATTGCGTCGGGAACTCGTGTAAACCTTCCTTCCCTCCTCTTCTATCATCTTCCCTCCTCTTCTATCATTTAAGAGATACTGTTAGAACAACAAGGAATGGGAGTGTCAAGATGAAGAATCACATTCCTCTCAAAAGATTCATCTCTGACCTTGCCATTGAAAGTATTCTAATCAATGAATTTGATGAGAATGATCTTGAAAAGAACATTGGAGAACCCTTTAATTCTATGAATATGGAAAGTATGGGACTTTTTAAAGAAGTGCCTAACCCTCCTAAATAAAAGGTTGTAAATATCAACTATCCAAGAAGAGTTTCAACTGAACCAATCAGAATATCAAGTCAAAATAAGAGTCTAAAAGAGTTAATTCCGTTTGTGAACTCGTGTGTCTCAGTAGAACTTGCCAAAGAAAGGAAGAAGACTCAAGAGGAGTCAGAAATTATTCCTCTTGTTGAAGATTCTTCTTGCAAGAAAAGATTGGTTGTTGAAACTATGCTTCAAGAAACTGATCCATCTCAGAAGAAGAAACCTAATAAAAAGGAATCTCAAGATGTTGTTTCTGATACACTCCTAACCACTAAATCTTAAGCTTTTTACAAGCCATCTAATGTTGCTCCAGCCAACCCAACTTCCAAAAATATTGTTTCATCTATCTCCCAATTAACCATTCATATTTCCATATCCACCTCCCCACCTATCAGAATAGCTCAAACTGCCTCTGAAGTTATTACCTCAGGAGGTCTATCTGAAGATACGATTTCCCAATCTTCGGAAACTATTGAAAATCCTCAACTGCATGTTTTCACGTCAATAAGCACAACTCATTTTCTTCAAAACTTAATTGTTGTCTCTGTATTTTCTCATCCTTCTTCATCATATCTAAACTTTGATCAAAATCAAATAGCATTTGAAGGGTTTGTTCTGATCACCAGATTTTTTGTACTTATCTTAAAGAAGTTATCACAAAGCTGAAAGAATATGCCACAAGTGAAGTAGAAAGGATCTACAGTTTCCTTGGGTCAAGTGTTGATGCATCTCATGTTGACAATATCTGGAATGATTTTAGCAAATGGATGTTGTTAGAATTTCTTAAAATTCAAGAATTTTCAGATCAAATTATGGAATCGTCAATCAGTAAGGCTAAAGAAAACGCTCGAGTTTTGGAAGCCCAAAAGGCCGTTGAACGTGAAGCTGTAGAAAGAGAAGCTGCTGAAATGGAAGAACTAACAAAGAAAAGGTCAGGTGTCTTTTCTTGGCTACAGAAAAATGTTGAGGACATACAAAAAGAACAAGTGTTGATCAGAAAAATGTTGACAAAACAGACAATTTCAATAATTTTGTTAAAAATGCGCTTACTCAACTAGTCCTGAAATCTAATCCTTCTTATAGTTAGAATCCTTTATTTTTATCTTACTTCGCTCTGACCTTGAGTTAATTTCTTTTGGTATTAAATGTTTTATATGTGTTTTGCGTGTTTTGAGATAATTTCATATTTTATTCTATGTCTTAACTTATTCATATGATTAACAAAAAGTTATTTAACTCTATATATGTTAGTCTAGGAAACTTTAAAATATCTTCAGTTAAGAAAGAACCTTGATAAGCGTGCCTATATTTTAAAATCGCCTTGAAAATTACAACTTGCCTTTCTGACATTTATTACATTAGGTAAAGAAATATTTTTCTTGTCAGTTATGCTTCATATTTTCCCTATTTATACTCTGTTTGTAGATCCTTCTATCTTCAAAAAATTTATATTGTATCAACTCTTCCTCTTATACCAGTTCATCATGGTTCTCAAAACCTTTCATGGTAATGATGATCTTTTGGAAATAAATAAAGAAAGACGCCCAAAAAGTCTAGGTGTTGGGCAAAACTTTCATCTCGGCATACATTTTCAAGATTGGTATGGCTATCTCAATTTTCTACGAGGACCAGGAGCCATCTATCCAAACTTAATCAAGGCTTTTTTGAGATATGCATCTGTAAGCATTGATGGAAATATCATTTCATCTGATATCTTTGACTTTCCTTTCACAATCATCGTTGGTACCATTGTTGATGCTATAGGTTGTGCTAAAATGGGTATGACCATAAATCACGTCTCTCTCAGGTGCGCGCCTGATGCCAAAATGGTCTCCATATTTGATACATCCTCTGGTTTTGAACTAACTAATCCAGATAAGCTCTTACCCATTACTAAACATTGGTTTCAGCTTATTCTTTCAAATATTCTTCCTCGTGGCACCAACAAAAACTTATGATTTCATGATGATAAACTCTTGATCTACTGCCTGCTTAATCGTACCCCAATTACCCTGCCTCAAGTAATTTTCAACCATCTTAAACAGTTCATAATTTCATCCAGAGAAATGAACAAGTCCTTAATTCCCTATGGAAGAGTCATATATGAAGTACTATATCAAAAGGAAATTGTGAGAAATGTTCGTAGGATGCGTCATGGTCCTGAAAATGCTCTTGTGGAAGAAAGATGTGAGGTCTTTGAGGATCAATGGTTTAAAAAATTGCAATCTTAATGTTTTTTCTATACTTCTATGTAGTTTTCATATTGTTGTGTGTTTGTGATTGTGTATCTTTTATGATCTTATTGGTATTTTGTCTGTAATTTTTTTTAATGAAATTTATTTTTGTTTTTATCTTTGTTTCTCTTATGCTTAATCAAATTTTAAGATCAATTACAAATTGTCTTAAATATTTTTTATTATGACAAAAAGGGGGAGAAAGATTACTGATTTTATTTTGATGAAATCCCTAAAACTCTGCTTGCATAACTGAAATAAGAACTTCTAAAGTTTAGAAGGTTCAAGTAATTAAAGCTTTGATAAAGAACTTCAAATGTTGTGAAAGTTTATGTTGATAACAAACTTCAAGCATTGTGAAGGGTCTGATAGATCAAGTTGGGATAATGAACCTATCTAAGGAATAGAATGTTCTTAAGAAGAAAGAATTTATGATAAGCTAACTCGGATAAATTGCTTCCATATGCTTAATTCAGAATTCTAATCTTTGGTAATCAAGCTAAGATAATCCAAATTTTTGGTAAAGTCTTTAGTTTTAGATTCATGGGGAGATTGTTTGACTCAAGGGGAGTTTTCTAAAAATTGCTCAGATATCCCTTCATTCTAAACTATAAGTCTTTAACTCAATTGGAGCTTATGCTAAACAAGGGAAGTTTTCTTTTATATTTTAAATTCGATAATGATATTAGCCTGTAAAATTGTAACATCAAAATACTTGGTTTTGTCATCATAAAAAAGGGGGAGAATGGTAGAACAAGATTTGGTTTTGCACTTTATCTCTTAGTTTTGATGATAACAACACATATATTTATATGTAAACAATTTTGTTTCTAATGTTTTCTTAAGTGTGCAGATCAGAAGCTCTGAGTGACTCATGACTGTTGTCTAAAGAATTATCAGATATGTTGTCGTCAGAAAGACTATTTTCTTCTACATCTGAAGAAAAATTAGTAGTTCTATGGAATGCTAGATGTTAATCAGAAGGGGATCTCCTGTGTACTTCTCAACAAGATGATGCTTTAGAAATCTCAAGTGTTTCAAGAAGAAATAGGTCGACAAGAAGTTGTTGCTTCTGATAAGTAAATAAAGTCTACATCAAAGACAAAGTTGTTTCTTCAAATATCAGATGTCAAGATATTTTCCTTAGAAGAATTGTTGCTCGTTACTCTAAATACATAGTCTAGATCAGCTGATTCAAATCAAAAATACGGATTGGTTGTTAGGACTCTTGTTCGTATATCAAGACGTGCTCCACAGATACGTTGTTGCACTATTATCTAAAGACATTATTTTATTCTGAAAGACTCTAATATTACTACTCGTATAGTTTGTGTGTTCTCACCTCTAATCAGTTATCTCTTCATATACAGATTTGATCTAGGAAGTCCTGCGCCATACTTCAGAAAGGCTGCTGTCATTATTTTTGAAAGACAAAGTTTTGTTCCTATTGGTTCTGATGTTCTCATGCTATCATAACAAAGTAGTTTCTGAACTACTCATCAGAAACATCATCAAAAGAACAGAGAAAAGAAATTGATCTCTTCCAAGCTTACTACTTCAGAATCAGAAGTACATCATTTGAAGATAAAATCAAGAAACTTTCTCAAGAAGATTTAGTACAATGGTCTGCTCAACAACTCACATTTATCAAGACGTTCGTACTATTTAAAAGTTGTCTTCCACACCATTATGTCAAAGTTGCAAGCTACTGGATAAGGAAGTAATGTGTTCTACTATCCAACACCTACTTTTATATCCGTTGGAAAGTAATCGTTGGCTTTTAGAAAAATACTCTTCTATCCTCACAACATTTCTTTCTCTGAAGACTATAAATGAAGATCGATACTTCAGAAGAAAAGTTGTTGGAACATAGCCAAGGCTTGTTGCTTAATGTCAAATACAAGTTGCTGTTACAAAATACAAAGAAAGAAGAAAAGAAAGAAGATTACTACAAGATGCAACTCAACATTTATCATATACATCTTTGTAGAATCTTGTAAAAGCAAGGAGTTGTTGCTCATATCTTGCTCAACATTTTTGTGTTGTATTTGTACTTAAATATTTTGTGTAATCTACTTTTAAGAAGCATTCATGTAAACACAACTGATAATCAATTTTTGTTGATTGTTCCTTGAGTGACTAGTCTTAGTATATATACTCAAGAAGACGGTGACAATTTGTCGTCATGGGAAATCTTCTTTAGGGGACCAGTAGGGTCAGAATTCTTAAAGGAGTCATTGATCTTTATATCTCTTAGGTAGAGATGTCAAAGTGGGCCTGACCCATTAGGCCAACCCATAATCCCAATAATTTAGCGCGGGCCGGGCCGCAAAATACCTTAAAAACACGACCCTATCTTTCTAGGCCAGCCCACCGAACCTATGATTTTCATGGGTCGGGCCAAGTGGGCTTTGGGTTGGCCCATTAAAAAAAGATTTTGGTTAATTTTGAGAAAAAAAAGATTGAGATAAGATATGATGGCACAAGTGTGTTTTCAAGTGATAAAGAAAAGTTAAAGATGATGAAGATAAATTTTCAAGATGATGTGATCAAGGAAATGATTGTGAAAATTTGATAAGTGTTAGTGATAATATTAAGTTACTTTGTACTTTTACATGAATGTTTTTGTAGTATATATATATATATATATATATATATATATATATATATATATATATATATATATATATATATATATATATATATATATATATATATATATATATATATATATATATATATATATATATATATATATATATATATTTTAAACATCACTTATTTAAGTTTATGATGACTTTCTACTTATGTTATGTAGCTTTTATCTATTACAACCCTTTTTATAAAATTAAATATATAATATTAAAATAGGGGTCGGGCTGGCCCATTAGGCTACACGGGCTTTTGAAAAACGGGTTGGGCTCATTTTATGTAGCCCTTTAAGCAATCGTGTCGGGCCAGGCCAACCCATTTAAACATATTAGCCGACGGGGGCAATCCATTTGACATTTCTACTCTTAGGGGACCAGTTGGGTCAAAATTCTTAAGGAGTCACTAACAAAATTGATCAATATTTCATTGATAGTCAATGACAGTTGTCCCGTGCAATTGTAATCATCTATATGATTAGTGGATTAAGTCATTTTCTAAGGCAAAATCACCTTGGCGGGTGGACAAGACTAACCTTTTCTAACGGGAACTTGGATAATTTAATACATGATCTTTTTCTTTATTGCATTTGCTAATGTTTATCTTAAACGAATATTTTTCTAAAAAGGGAAAAGTTTTGAAAACCCAATTCAAACCCGCTCCCCCTTTCTTGTGTTTTTCTCTAAACCACCTACATTCAGTGGTGATTCCACTCACTTTTAATGGTGGAAAAGAAAAATGTAAACATACATTATTGGGCTTGATGAGGAGCTATGGGACATCCTTAAGGATGGTATTGATATTGAGGTGAATGGTGTGGGAATGGTTGTTGATAGAAAAGTTCTTACACCAGCTTAAAAAAAGTGTACAGAAAACACCATAGAGTAAGAGGTATTATTGTCGATGCTTTACCTCACTCTGAGTATATAAAAACCATAAATAAGTCTACAGCCAAGACTATCTTTGAATCATTATGTGCTACATATGAAGGTACCAGCAGGTGAAAAAGGATTAGGCCAACCTGCTGTTCTCCAATATGAACTCTTCAAAATGAAGGATGATAAATACATTGAAACCATGTTCTCTAGGTTTCAAGTTCTGGTGTTAGGTCTCCGGGTTTTGAACAAGAGTTATAGATCTGATGATCATGTCAAGAAGATTTTAAGGAGTCTTCCCATGAGATTCAGACCCAAAGTTACAGCTATTCGGTAGGTTAAAGACCTGAATACTCTAAGCCTTGAAATTCAAATAAGCAACCTTCAAAGACACAAAATGGAACTGAATGGAGATGGGAATGTGAAGATGTTTAAATCACTTGCTTTGAATTCTGCAGTAGGGAAATTTGGTGGTAAATCTCCCAGATCCTCAAGAGTCTGCAAATCAGAAGAAGCTTCTAATGAGGGGGTTGATGATGATAACTCTGATGATGAGAAAATATCCTTTATCATCAAAAGGATTAACAACTGGTCAAAAGGAATAAGCGATTCTTTGGTAGAAGCAGTGGCTTCAGAGGCTCTAGTTCCAGAAATAAAGATGATGACCAAAAGATTTGTTATAACTACAATAACTCTGGTCACTTTAGAGCTTATTGTCTTGATCTACGGAAGGAAAAATTAAAGAAAGGAAGCTTCCAGCAGAACAACTTCAGAAGTAGATTCAAGAAGAGTCTCATGGCTACATGGGATGAACTTGACAATGAAGAACGTTCTGACAAAGATGAAGGAGAAGTAAATCCAACATTAATGGCTCTCACATCATATGATGCAGTATCTGAATCTCGCTCTAGTTCATAATCAAAAGAAGATGATGAGGTATATTCTAACTTATCTTGTTTTAATCTTATTATTTTCATTCAAGACCTCATGGGTCATTATAAATATAAAGTAAGACACATGAAAATCTTAAAGAGCGGTCATGATATTTAAAGTGAGACAAGCATTGTAACACAAAGACTTTTATTCCTTAAAGAAACCAGTATAAAGGTTGGATATTAAGACTTTTACATAATGAAGACATGGAAATCTAAGAACTATCGATGGAAGTCTATGGCTGATTTATCAACTCATCCAAATAATCCAATTAGTATTGGTCAGCCTCATCTTCAGTTGAAGGTTATTCTTCCCTCCTATTGGGCCTCCTTTTTGTTGCTTCAGACGCTCTGCTTTTGCTTCGAGTAGTAACTCTAGCAGAAGTACTTGTTAAGTCAATGACAAAGTAAACATGGGTTGGTGAAGCCTTCTTAGCCTTCTGATTCTCTTCTCTAGCCCGCTTCTTCATCAACTGACTCGCATCCTTCTTGGCATCTCTCTTCTCTGCCCTTGATGGTTTTCGTCTAGCCATGTTGATGAATTGTATAAACTTAGAAGAGAAATGTGATCTCGTTAGGTTCTATGGCTTCTGCTTTTATAGAGAAGTTTTTTTCCTTGGAAAAGATCTTCAAAATCTAATGGCCATGCTTCTCGAGCCTTGTTACCTATGCTACTCTGTTAGAATCTCACTTTGACCATCTTCGAATTTTTGGTTTGCATGCTTGTCCATCAATAGGATTTTGTTTTTTTTTCCACTAATTTCTCACCTGCTACCTCTTTCACTTTGAACCGCTTTTGAACAACTTTTTTTCTATTCAACATCTTTTTCTCTTTCTCTCCATTCTTTTTTTTGTTGATGACAAGAGAGGGGGAAATATGGGAGTATTTAAAGAGTATTTGATAAAAACATTTTCTATGTTTTTATTAGGACCTGGACCCACTTTAATTAACTTATGTTATGTGCTAAATTTTTTTATTATTTTAAATCAAAATAAGTTTAAATAACTTGAATAGACCTTAGAGGATGCTTACAAAAATAAACTTATAGACTATTAGACTCAGGGGGCTTACAAACCTCAGACTCTGAAGTTGTCAAGTTATTAAAACTGACCAACCATTGTTCTTAAATATTTGTGTCTATCATCATTAAAAAGGAGGAGATTATTGAAACAAAATATGTTCATACTCCTCGGGTTTTGATAACAAAGTACTTAAAGAACAATATGGTATACTAACATTTGTTTAAGTGTGCAGAATCATTAAGCTAGTAATTAACTTGGTTCTGACCGAGTTAAAATAGCTTATGAAGAAGAAGCATTAGACACAGATTCTAATGGATTAGAATCTAATTTTTCACGTAGAACATCAGCGTCTGGTGAATCTGCCTGTGTTATGCTGGAAACATAGTACAACACCTATGGTCAGTACTTTGTGTAAAGCAACTCCATCTTGTCAACTGCCAAAATTATTGAAAAAGTCAACTAGGGATTCTAGCGCAAGGCTCAAGGCTATTTGACATGATTTCTTCAGTCCACTCCAGCATGCCTATGGTCGTCATACTTGAGACAGACACAATGGATAAAGAGATTACTTAGAAGTGAATATCCTAACCATACCAACTCTTAACGTCTTTGTCTTAGAAATTGCTTCTTCAGCAAAGACATTTGTGCTAGTTATCCTCCAACAGCTCTTTTGTTACCTTTATATAAGAAACTAAAGATTCAAAGGAAGATACACCATTAAACAACAAGAAACTACAACAACGGACCAGAATCGGTTTGATCACCAAGCTTTAGTACAAAGTTATTGTATTGCATATAAACTTGAGATTTCTTACTCTTGTGTATCTTAAAAATCTCAAGTAACCAGGTCTTTGCTTGTGTTGTATTATTTGTACCTCTGATTGTATATCAAGTACATCTTGTTGTAATCCTAAACATTTTGTTTAGAATTTGTAAAGTTTCAAACTAAGTGTTTGAGCAAGAAAGTCTCTTTCATGTTTGATTGAGCAAGGAAGTCCCGAAATGATGTGTTTAGGCAAGGAAGTCTCTTTTAGGTTTGATTGAGCAAGGAAGTCCTGAACTGGTGTGTTTAGGCAAGGAAGTCTCTTTAAGGTTTTATTGAGCAAGGAAGTTATGGAGTGGTGTGTTTGGGCAAAGAAGTCTCTTTCAGGTGTGGTTGAGCAAGGAAGTATTGGACGGGTGTGTCTAAGTAGGTTGTAGTCATGTTCTGATTATAGTGAAAAAGCTCTTGTGAGACAAGGGGACTGGACTACTCTCGGTTGGAGAGGAACCAGGATAATTCTTGTGTGTGTTTTTACTTATTGCTTATGCATTTAATCTTTCCGTTGCTACTTGCTCTTGCTTAGAATCTGAACTTGGCCAGATTCAGAAGTTGTTGTTCTTAGAAGCAAAAGTTTACCAGATACACAATTCACCCTCCCCCCTTTTGTGTATTTTTCTCACCTTCAGCCTATGCACCCCTCTTTGTAAACACAAATGATAAATGGTAATTTTCTAATTTCTTATCCTTTATTTTTATTTATCATTTATATATGTAAATAAATAGATGATTTATTTAATTTTTTTCTACATATGAAACAATTCGACACCATATGCAATTGTATTCAACTCTTATCAAAATTATGGAATTGCAAGTTATTGGCTCCAACAATTTTTCGTTGATTTTAATGGAGCAACCTTTCTTAATTCAACTCTTCACAATTTCTCTAGCTCGATTGTTGCTTCTGCAATTCAGTATAAAAATATTTAAGATGGGAAGAATTATCTAAAAGTCAAAGTAAAATAACACAAATTTTTATCAAGAATAAATATTAATTTAAAGTATTTAATTACTAATTAGTTAACTTTGCAACTATTGGCTTCTGCATGTAGTAAATTTTGGAAATTCAATTGAAAATTTAGAGATTTTAATAAATAATTTAAAATCAAATGTGCAACAATCTGATTCATCAAAAGTGATGCTTATATCCTCAAATGAAATGGATGAAAAATCTTTCTCGGAACCAGCAAATATACACTTTATTTTTTAACACAATATGTAATTTGCCATATGTATATATTGTGATTTTTTTGAATTTCTTTATGTTTTAATTTAAATTTTTGTTTTGATAAGTTATTTTAATTTAAAGTTAATCAACATTGATTATATAAAAATATTTTTTCAATACATGATTTTGTTTCATTTTGTGTATGTACAGCCTAAAAGAATTTCACTTAAAAAATACAACGATATGAATGTTGAACTTGCTCCCTATTCGGTTACATCATTTAATTTATTAATTTAAAACATTAGGCTGGGAAAAATGAAAGAAATGTCTATATTTCTATTTCTATTAAATAAAGTATTTATGATTATATTTCTATTTATTTTTATTTATAAATTTTAATATTAAAATCAATAAAAAATAATATACTCAAACCAAAAAGAGTTTGATACATTACAAGCTGAAAACCAAATGAAGACAATAACACATTGCAATCTTTAAACATATGTAAATATTCCTTTTAGTAAAGGGATGGTAAACTTGTAGAAGAAGTCCTTTAAAAATCTGTCCATTCATCAAAAGTATATAAAAAATTAAAATATGGTGGCACATAGAGAGGTGGTTATGTTGACATCAAAAGAAAGATAGACTTACATCAAATATTTTTATCGTATTTATACGGTAAATAATTTTTTTTAATCAATTGTGTTATTAATCAATTTTATCATTGCATCAATCACAAAAATTTGTTAACCTCTTATTTTTTTATTGTTTATTAACTACTTTCTTTACTCCATTAATCAATAAAAAATATAATATTAATTATTTTTAGATATTAAATTTAATATTATTTTTAGATATTAAATTATAAAATGTCTTGACCAAATTTAAAACTCTGTTAACCAATTTTATTTTATTACTTAAAATGTTTTTATATTTATAAACTCATTAACTAAATTATGATATATATATATATATATATATATATATATATATATATATATATATATATATATATATATATATATATATATATATATATATATATATATATATATATATATATATATATCATTAACCATAATCATAGTTAAATTATTATGTAAGAGTTTATTTTTTTAATTTCTAGGCACTTAAAAACCAAATTATTATTTATACTAACCCATTTATTATACTCAATTAACCAATTATATTTTCTTAGTTTTTAATATCAAGACACATTAATCAAACATTAACCATAGTTAAATTATTACGTAAGAGTTTAGTTTTTAATTTCTAGGCACTCAATAACCAAATTATTATCTATATTAACCAATTTATTATACTCAATTAACTAATTTTATTTTTTTTAGTTTTTAACATCAAGACACGTTAATCAAACTATATATTGTGTTAGATTTTTATACATCACTAACATAGTTATTTTAAAGAATAATTATTTTAAAGAGAGAGGGAAAAAAATAGAAAAAATCAAATTTATGAATATTACTGTTCATCATATTTGTGAAAAATAATAACATAAGATATAAATATAAAAATTTGGTATCTTTTTAATTAAGACGGTTAGAAAATCCAACTATATATAATAAACCTTGGATTTTTCTGTCATTATGATAAGAATCAAAATATTTTATTCACTCACACTTTTATATTATAATAAGCATTATTTTATTTCTAATGCATTTTTAATCAACTAATTTTACATAATTAATCAACTTATAATCTTTTTCTCCATCACATGTATGAAGATCGACATAAAAAGGTCATTGTTCCTTTGATCACTATCATTACACTGTATTGTAGAGCGAGACAAGCACCGAGTAAAGGACGGAAATGTGACCAATCATCATTCATTACCCTCAAAATAAATTTTAAATAACTACTTTACTAATTCTTTTATGTTATTCAATGCCATTAAATCAGCTGAGTTAGTAGCTATACAAAAATATCATACCCAAGAGTGCATATTTAAATGCATAACATCACAATTATTCATTTTTAAAACAAGTTGAATTATCGTTCATTTAACTTTGACCAGCGACTCATTTAAGTTAGTTTGTTTTTAATAATATATTTTTTTCTTAAAAAACGTGAACCATGGTTGAAATGAAACCACAATTAAGGTTGTCAGAGGATCCAACTATACAAGAACCTTAGATTTCACTTTGATTATCAAAACTATTATAATAATAAAATCTGTTTGCCACCAAAATATTTTATCAACATTGAATTCAGCAATTAACACCAACTTCATGGCAACTTCTCTTGTCCTTTTCACACACAAGTGGGTAAAGAACAAAGCAACCAAAGAACATAGCCTAGCACAAGTTCATATACCACAGACAACAACAACAACAGATGCTTGCTTATGGTTTTGTTTCCAGTGGCATTCTCCAATATTGTCTTCATGTGAAAGGAACCATTCCTTACTGTTTCCAAAACATTGATGCTATTCCCTATCTGAAAATGAAACGCACTATCTTTCTTCAAGTGGGTACCACCAATCATTCAATACATATTTCCCTCACAGCTTTTACATTTCACTTTCTAAGATCTAACTTTTTCTTACTGTCCAGGTTTCCAAAAATATACCCTAATCATTCAACACTGCTTCAGGTTAAACTTGACATTTTTTTTTTTATCTGGGTACATGTAAAGTTAATTTTTTTATGCTCAAGTTGAATAGAACATCAAGTTTTCTGCATCATTTTGCTGACCAAACTTTAGGTATATTTTTTGTACAAAGTCATGGTTTCACATGCTGTTAACTGCTATGGCTCCTTGGATTTTGATACTTTTTGATATAATAATGAGAGCCACTTTATTGCTTTATTCTTCTTTCCCACTTTGGTTTTGAGTATGTTATGTGCTTTGCATCTGTGTTTTTGTTATATGAAGGTGTTGCTTTATTTGTTTCTTTGAGCAGGGTGATTGTTACTAGAGTTTCAATAGAAAGTTGCAACCATGGTTAGAGTTTGGTTTGTGCTGTTGTTGATGGCTCTCTCCAATTTGTGGTTCTCTTCTGCTGCGGTTGGCTCGGATAATTCGACAGTACCGGAGTTTTTAAATATTGGGGTTCTCTACTCTTTCAATACTAGTGTTGGTAGAATAGTGAAAATTGCGGTGGAAACTGCGGTTGGTGATATAAATTCTGATTCTTCGATTCTTGGTAAAACTAAGTTGAAGCTCTCAATGCAAGAAGATTCAAAATATAGAGGCTTTTTGAGCATTGCTGAAGGTACTTTTTTCTGTTTGATATGTGACTTTGTTTTCGGGTATAGAACTTACTTCAAGTCTTACAGATTATGATTATTGTATTGAATACGTTGTAAACAGCGTTGCAGCTCATGGCGACACACACTGTGGCCATTATCGGCCCGCAGACATCTACGACAGCTCATGTCATATCTCATATAGCAAATGAGCTACATGTTCCTCTGCTATCGTTTTCAGCCACAGATCCTACTCTTTCCTCCCTTCAATTCCCGTTCTTCATTAGAACTGCTTTCAATGACATTTTTCAAATGACTGCAATAGCAGACATGGTTAGCCACTACGGTTGGAGAGAGGTTATCGTAGTATACGGCGATGATGACCATGGGAGGAACGGAATTGGTGCGTTAGCAGATAAGCTTGCTGAGAGACGTTGCAAGATATCGTTTAAAGCACCGATGACTCCTGATGCAAAGAGGGAGGAGATTACTGATATGCTTGTTCAGGTGGCTTTGGCAGAATCTCGAGTTATAGTTCTTCATACAAGTACTACTTGGGGTCCAAAAGTGTTGAGTGTTGCTAAGTCTCTTGGAATGATGCAAAACGGTTATGTTTGGATTGCTACTACTTTTCTCACGTCTTATATCGACATAGATAGTCCACTCTCTTCTGATGAAATGGATAACATTCAAGGAGTTATTACACTAAGAATGCATATACCCGATTCAAAGCTCAAAAGATCGTTTGTTTCTAGGTGGACAAATTTGACCAGAGGAAAGGAGGGAAATGGTCCTCTTGGTTTGAGTACTTATGGTATCTTTGCGTATGATACTGTTTACGTGCTTGCTCGCGCCCTTGATACATTTTTGAAACAAGGGAACCAAATTACATTTTCGCATGATCCGAAGATATCTGAGCTACGTGGAGACAGTTTGCATCTAGATGCTGTGAAAATCTTCAATGAAGGAAATCTGTTGTGTAAAAGTATTTATGCGGTTAACATGACTGGTGTAACGGGTCCATTCAGGTATACTCCTGACGGAAACCTTGCAAATCCAGCATATGAGATCATCAATGTGATCGGAACAGGGACTCGCAGGATCGGTTATTGGTCTAATTACTCCGGATTATCAGTTGTTCCTCCAGAAACACTTTATTCAAAACCACCTAACCGTTCCTATGAAAATCAAAAGCTACTCACCGTGTTTTGGCCGGGGGAAACAACCCAAACACCTCGCGGTTGGGTTTTTCCAAGCAATGGAAAGCTGTTGAGAATCGGAGTACCGAAAAGGGTTAGTTACCGCGAATTTGTTTCTCAGGTACAATCGACTGACATGTTCAAGGGATTCTGCATTGATGTGTTTCTTTCTGCAGTAAACTTGTTACCCTATGCTGTCCCCTATAAGTTTGTTCCATACGGTGACGGTCTAAGCAATCCTAGTAACACTGAGCTTGTGCGTCTGATCACCGCCGGTGTGAGTACCATTCCAATAGTTTATAAGAAAGTTTGGATTTTTTGTGCTACATCTCTGAGACCACTTTTTATCTTTGCTATATAGGTTTTTGATGCTGCAGTAGGAGACATTACAATTACAACAGAGAGAACAAAGATGGTGGATTTTACTCAGCCGTATACCGAGTCTGGTCTAGTGGTCGTAGCATCGGTTAAGAAGACAGATTCCAATGCTTGGGCATTTTTGACACCATTTACACCAATGATGTGGACTGTAACAGCTATCTTTTTCTTACTAGTTGGCGCAGTTGTCTGGATTCTAGAACATAGACTGAATGATGATTTTAGGGGACCTCCTAAAAAACAAGTAGCCACAATTTTGTGGTAATCAAATCCGGTCTTTCTCTATCTCCTCACTTTTCTCTGGCTCAACATATTGAACCTTTTTGGAACCCTACCTATGTTTTTTAGGCATGCAATAATTATACATCAATGTTACAATTTTCCAACAAAAATTTACTGATATCTCCATGTTTGTAACTTAAATTTGTGTTCTATTTTGCAGGTTTACTTTTTCAACTATGTTCTTCGCTCACAGTAAGTGTCATTCCTGTCTTCTGCGACACCTTTTGTCGACTTCAAGTAAATAAATTTTCTCTTTTCCTTATAATGTAGGGGAAAACACAGTGAGCACTCTTGGTCGTTTTGTGCTGCTTATATGGCTATTTGTAGTTCTAATAATTAACTCGAGTTACACGGCAAGCCTGACTTCGATTCTCACAGTGCAACAACTTTCTTCACCTATTAAAGGCATTGAAAGTTTAGTAAATATGAAAGAGCCTATTGGTTACTTGCAGGGCTCTTTTGCCCGATCCTATTTGATTGACGAAATCGGTATTCATGAATCCAGACTAATTCCTCTAAAAACACCTGAAGAAACTGCGAAAGCGCTGGAGAAAGGTCCCCAAAACGGCGGTGTCGCTGCGTACATTAACGAGCGAGCTTACATAGAGCTCTTCCTTTCAAGCCGGTGTGATTTTACCATTGTAGGTCAAGAGTTTACCAAAAATGGTTGGGGATTTGTAAGTATCTCCATACACATACTACTAATTGTCTTTTTAGTGCTTGGTCTTTGCAGTTTATTTTGGTTCTCTAGTTCAAAGTTCTCAACTGATGTAGTAGTTTTTCTCTATTTCTCGTAATTCATTTTTCTGCAGGCCTTTCCACCAGACTCGCCATTAGCAGTTGACCTATCAACTGCCATTTTGGAGTTGGCAGAAAATGGAGATTTACAAAGAATCCATGACAAATGGCTTTTGAGCAGTGCTTGTCGATTACAAGGTGCGAAGCTCGGAGTGGACAGACTCAATCTCAAAAGCTTTTGGGGACTTTACTTGGTCTGTGGTTTGGCATGTTTTCTTGCTCTCCTGATATATCTTATTCAAACCTTGAGGCAGTACAAGAAGCACAGTCCAGATGAACTTGAGTCTACTGGCCAAGGTTCGGGATCTTCACGTTTGCGGACTTTTCTTTCATTTGTAGATGAAAAAGAAGAGATAGTTAAGAGCCGCTCCAAGAGAAGGCAAATGGAAAGGATATCATATAGAAGCGCAAGTGAAGTTGGATCAAGCATAGTCTCCAATAAAGATTTTTCTCAGCCATCCTCAAACAGAATTGAGTCTGAAGTATGACCAACTGATGTCATTTCTTGAACACTAATGACTTTGGAACCCCTGCAGTCAAATCTACAAGAACTATAGTAACTGCTGGATTCCTACTGCATTTCTTTTACCTTTTCAGTAAATATATTTGTAGGATATATCAACTTGTGTCTGACTGTAGTGTAATGTAGGGGTGTAGAAAGAAAATCAAAATGATAGCTCAAGTGTCTTAACTTGGCTTTACATAATAAAATTGACCTATTCTGTTTAAGTATTAAAACCTCTATAGATTACATTTGATTATCAACAGTTCATAATAGCATGATACCAAGTCAGACATGTAGTTCTTTGCATTTACAGTAAATTGGTGAAAAAAAGTGAAAACTAAGAAGGTGCAGCTTAGATTGATCAGTGACAATATAAATACAGACACATAAATCATTGTTATTAAATATCTACATAGTCTGCTTCATGCTGCAACCAGACTTTCCTATATGAACTATTTTTAGGCCATACGAAGCAGGACAAGGCACTAATCATCATTTTTAAAATACCTTTGAAAACACTCTTCCTCCTTGCAGTGCTTGCATATGACATTATACACTTCAATCAAGAGTCTTGGGAATCGGTTTGCAAAGTAGTCATTGTATCCTTCAGGAACAGGTCCAACTAGTTCCTGAAAAGCCAGCAAGAAATTAGAAGCCATGGATATGTATGAATAGCTTTCATTTCCTAGAGTACAGATGTACAACTTATGCATGAATTATCAGTATTTTTTTTCATATGAAATGCATCTGTAACAAGAATAATTATATTTTTAGCTTTTAGGTACACATACTTTTCAAAAGCATCTCTTATGGATGTCATACAAGTTGCAGACTCCAACGCGTTTCGGACATCGCAACACACCTATTCCTAGAGGTGTTTGTATGTCAAAACCCACCCCTACCCATGGTTTTGCCAAGTTCCGAACAAAAACAACAAAGAAAATATATTAAATGCTACTAGTCCAAGTAAGAACCTGGATTTCTTGTGGCAATTCTCCATAATGATTTAGCTTGTTTCTCATAACGCGCAACAAGTCTCGAACACTGTTAAACTTATAGCGCCGGTAACGACCAATGTTAGCAATGAAAGTTGGTTCCATCTTTTCATCCCATTTACCACCTAAGGCTGTTGTAGCAATGCTTTCTAAAGCCCGCAAAAGATTAGAACTAATCTCTCTATC
Organism: Vicia villosa; assembly: GCF_029867415.1. Classification (NCBI taxonomy): domain Eukaryota; kingdom Viridiplantae; phylum Streptophyta; class Magnoliopsida; order Fabales; family Fabaceae; genus Vicia; species Vicia villosa. The sequence continues at coordinate 212,348 of NW_026705848.1, read as the reverse complement.
TTCCAGTTCCACCCTGTCACTGGTGTCACGTAAAAATGAAAGTCTTGTGTCGGGACTCCAAAAAAAAGGATGGTGCAATACTTCAATCGCTTTCGGCCTGACAATAAAAGAAATCATTTTTTAAATGAAATCGCTAGTTTGAAACCAAATCATAAATAATAAAGATAGAGATATAACACTATTCATTTAGGGGGATAAGGCTTGGTTGTTGTTGCATAACACCATTCACAAATTTCTACCCAAAGGCTTAAGCTTTTAGGAGAGTTGATCTTTTGCAAGAATATACATCCAGTCCCTCATATAATAGGAGCTATAACACAGTCCCTCAAATCTTAATTTAACAGAAATGAAGCATTTATAATAGGAGCTATCACGAGTTTCTGATCTTTTGAAAGTGGTGATATAGCAACCCCAACTCTCTCTTTCTCCAATGCTGTCATTTCTAATCCTACCTCGTTTAGTCTATTAACACATCCAACACAACATCCTCCTCTCTACTCTTAGTTTATTCATGAAATTATAACAAAATAGCATAAATTCAATTTAACACAATCCAATAAATCTTAGTCTTGGCTTAAAATAAGACCTCCTAAAATCAGCAGATCAATTAAAACACAAATAAAACTACAAAAGATTGACCGTTAGAGATTATCATAATAGGGTAACACTCTTACATCTTAATTTACTACCCATAATAAGTAAGTTCGTTTGAACTTTGAGCCTTGATCATTTTATACAACATTAGAACTAAGCAAGTCATAGCAGATGCAATGCTGTGAAGGTATGAGAAAATATATTTCCATCCTCCAAAAACACAATGAATGATAACGATTTACCTTAGATCAGGTTCATGGTTTAATAAACAGCTAATAAGATCCTCAGCTTCCGGAATGAACTGAACTAAGAATAAATTCTTTTGATTTTTCACAATATTGATGTCACGTTCAAGATTTTGTCCAAATGGATGTCTTCCCCCAGTCATACAGAAAAAAAGAACACAACCTAAACTGAATATATCTACAGCTCGTGTTTGACGTCCTTGATCAAGCTGTTCTGGGGCTTGCCAACCTGAACTGCCCCCACCTGCAATTAAGCCATTAAGCCTTAGTACTAAAACAATAGACTGACTGAATAAGATTAGATTGGATTAATATGGAAACCAATTTGAAAACAAAACAAAAATTAGGAAACAACTCCTAAGAGCCTGTTCGGTTTAATGTTTTCTATATTCATTCCTTCTTCCGAGGAGTTCTTACCAGTAGCATTATGACCCAAAGAGGACATATTTTCAAGAAGTCGTTTGCTAATGCCCATGTCAGAAAGCTTCGCACATAGGGATTTTTCCTTGTTTATTAGAACATTTTGGGGTTTCAAATCTCGATGTATTATTCCTAGTTCATGCAAATGAACAACCCCGGAAACAATATCTCTAAATTGCAAAACAAAAACAGAAGTTAGTATTATCTTTTGGTTGAATATATCTTTTAATAAATAATAAATCAAGAAGAAATTATAAATCAACCTCATCAATTTCAGTAACAGAGGTGATGGATAGCCATTTTCTTTCCAAAGATACTGTGTATCATGCTTTCCTGTCTCCATTTTTCCTTTTATCAATTCGAGTGCTTGGTCCTTCCTAAAAATGGAATCTTCTGATATATCTGAATAAATTTGAATCAAGTCGTCTAAGTTGCAAGTACAGCGTTCCAGTGCAAGGTAAATAAAATCTTGATCATACTCCACCCCATGCCATCTGACAATGTTTGGATGACGGTCAGACACAATGAGGTTTTGGATTTCTTTATAGGCTACACTATGATGAGTTTTGACAAGACGCTTGACTGCAACCGGTCGGCCTTCATATCTTCCATCAAGGACAATGGTACCATTGCTTCCCTTAGCAATCTCTTCATTTGAAACGAATAACTTACCAATTCTTCGTCCATCAACACCTTCTTCAGCTTGATTTAAGTTCTTCCATGCTTCTCCATTAGCATCTTTTGGTGTCAGTGCATCATCTTCTGAAATAAGATGTTTTTCCATTTTATCATTAGTGCCACGGTTCTTTCCTGACTTGTGTGTTTTCTTTCTCTTGGCAGGTGAATTTTTCAATTCAGAGTCTTTATTTTGGTCCTTTGGTATATCTTGATTCTTAATCACTTTCACCAGAAGAAAGATGATGAGTGAAAAGCCCGACACCAAAAGAAAAACCGTAAACAACATACTAGGTAATGGAGTTGACCATCCACTCTTCTTGTGCAAATAAACATCACCCGGTGAAGTAACCTCAATGAGAGGCTGAGGGAGTCTATCAATACTGGGTTGCAATGGAATCATCAGATCTGAGGCAGCCACTGAGAGTATATCACTTTCATTAAAAGCCCCGTGTACACTTTCAGTGATTAAAGATTCTAACAGAAATTTTTTTTTCACGCGGAAGACGTTTTGCATCTCTTGACATGGGTAAGGCATCGCAAAATTGAGTCCACTGTCAGAAAGATATCCATCCTCTACATCAAATGTAGTATGTTGGCATAATAATACAGCCTCGAATTCAGCTACTGTCAAATTCCACAATACTCTTCCCGAGTTGGGGCTAACAGACCGCAGAGAATAATCTGTCCTAAAAATCTTGAGCAGCGTCTGGGATGAATTTAGCTTCTTAGGATCAGCTAGATCTTTATGATCTGCACTCATGATATTTCTAACTCTCTTCCTAGCATCACTCAAAGGTGCAAAAACATTATTAGGATCAGACTTGGCGTGGATTTGAATGATCGATCCAGTTTTAGCATCTACTTCAAATAAACTGATTTCTTTGGATCCTAGTATAACAGCTCCATCATCCGAAATTGTAGGTGTACGAAGTACAAATTCTGCAATAGACTCTGAGATTCTCTGCAGACATGATAAACAATCAACAGAACATGAAGCTCAGAATTCCTCAGCAACAAAAAAACAATAAATGACACTTATATAAACATAACCTTGGAACAAATTGGCAGTAAAAATACTACACTCTTTTTCTACTAAGAAAAGGAACCCAATATGTTGTTGATCAATCAAGAGAAGTTTTAGCATAAATTGTTGTTGATTTGGTTAAGAAAGAAATTATCTGTTTGTTAGGAAAGAATAAGGTCGTATCGTATCACATCTATTGTTGGAATTGGGGACAACTACAGTATCACTCAACAACAACAACAACTAAGCCTTATCCCACTAAATGGGGTCAACTACATGGATCAACTTCTTTCATAATGTTCTATCCAAGACCATGTTTTTATCTAAATTGTTAATCTCAAGATCTTTCTTAATAACTCATCTTATAGTTTTTCTACATCTTCCTCTACTTCTAGCAGCTTCACTCCTCTCCATCTGATCTACTCTTCTTACAACAAAATCTACAAGTCTTTCCCTCTACATATCCAAACCACCTAAGTCTATTTTCCACAATCTTTTCTACAATAGGTACTACTCCAACACTATTTCTAATATTGCTCAACAACATAATGGGTTCCTGAATTTAGACATTGCTAAGTAACAAAAAACGCATCTATTTCTTTCAACAGAAGTGAGGATTATATGCAAACCATTACAATTCTCATATGTACTCATTAAGCCGTCAATTTTACAAAACCTCCCAAAAGAAACAGTTAAATTCATGACAGAAAAAACATCAAGACAAACAACAATTACAATTACAATGCAAGTCGAAAGTAGCATATCTACAAGAAAACAAATACCATTTTACCAAAGTGCTTGTCATGCATATACAAAGACCAATCATCCCCACACTCCACGAACCCGCTAACCGGTGCTGGTGCTGGTGCTGCTGCAGATTCATTATTTTCTCTACAACAGTCCTTGTTTACAGGAGCTTGATACGAACTGTATATCGGTGATCCCGTCGAGAACGACCATATCACCCTCATGGAACCATCCTCCTGACTGTCCATTAAATACAACGTCCCGTCTAACGTAGCAATCAGCGCTGTTTCTGCCTTACTGTCAAAACAACATTTCAAAACAAGAAAAAAGAATATGAATCTTGCATGGAAAGAAACTGAAGGAAAAAGAGAGAGATGAGGAAACTGACGGAGGAAGGGAGAGAAGGGAACGTGATGTGGGAGAAACGGCGTTGACGGAGGAGTGTTGGTTGAGGAGGAAGAGGAGGAAGGAAATGCGGAAGAGGAAGAAGAGTTTCATTTGACGAAGGAAGGAAATGATGGTGTGGAATGGAATGGAAGGGAAATAGGGTTTGTTGGATTGGGAGGAGGAGAACAGCAACGGAGAGAATCGAAGATTCCAAGCTTCTTGTTTTCTGTTCTCTGCTAGACAATGCAATGGAATGGGATGGAATATTTGGTTGGACTTTGTAGTAACGTGACTTGACTAGCAATATTGCTTTTCTTAACCCTCGTCGCAATATAAGCTTTATAATTTTTTTTTTTTTTGTTATTGATATTGTATATTTTAAAGTACTAGTACTAACATACTCTTGCGTTCGCACGGTTATGAGACGGGATGCTCATTTATTTTAGATATATATATTTTTAGAGTTTAAAGATAATGCACTGTCAGTGTAAATCAGTTTTACACATACAACCAATCAAAATGCTTTAATTTGCCTGTAATTACAGTTTTTTAAAATTAAAAATGGGCTTTATTCTGATGCATGTCTCTCATTGGTTGGCAGTGTAAAAATACTTTTTTCCCATATTTTTAATAAAAAATATTTGATTATCCGTGAAAAAATAATAATTAAAGGTATAATTAATAAAAAAATATATTTTGATCAGTAACTTTATGTCCAGTTAATAATCAATATTTTGATCAATAATTTCATGTCTCGTTTCAGTACATTTTTTTTATTATTAGATATAGTTTTTTTTAATATAAAAATTTTTGAATTAAAATTAATAATCATTATTTGAAAAATAAATAATCAACATTAAGTAACTTTATGTCTCGTTAAAAAAATATTTTGATCAGTAACTTTATGTTAGGTTAAGAAAAAATATTTTGATCATTAACTCCATGGCACGTTAATGAACAACATTAAGTAACTTCATGTCCCGTTAAAAAATATTTGTAAATATTAATATTCATTTTGCTCGTAATAAAGTTGGATTAATAATAAAGATTCTCCGGTTTATTAAAATTTTATTGACTCAATATAGTGTTGAACGCGCATTTGTTTGATTTAAAAATCCGCGCCTTTATATTTTTCGCATATAAAAATATTTGAATAGTTAATATATTTTTTATCGTACATAAATATTATTTTTATTTTAGCATTAATTAGAAAAATATTTATTTCCCATTTATAAAAATAACATTGTTTAAAAAAATTCAGATAAACAATATTTTTTTCCTATATAAAAATATTTACATAAATAATACATTTGTTACCTTATTTATAGTTGTACGTCATATAATATCTTTAAAAAAACATCAAATAATTATATATTAAAAAAATAAACTGTAAAAATAGAATAACACTTAGGGATGGCAAGAAGACCCAAACCCGAGTCAACGGGTGAAAATCCGAGTTGACTGGGTTTGGGCTCGGGTTCGTGTACGGGTTCGAGTAGTGTGAAACCCGCACCCGAAACCCAAAATCACATCCGCTTTTATATATATATATATATATATATATATATATATATATATATATATATATATATATATATATATATATATATATATATATATATATATATATATATATATATATATATTATGTTATATTATTTATATATATATATATATATTATATATGTTATATATTATATATTATATATGTTATATATTATATATATATTATATTATATTATATATATAAATATTTTGTGGAAAGTTGTATAAAAAATGTATTTTATGTATTTTATTGCGGGTTCGGGTTTGGGTAAAAAACCTGAACTCAACGGGTGTGGGCGTGGGTGTTATTTTTCCACCCGAACACTCTTTGGGTTTGAGTTCGGGTTCGGGTGTCAATTTCAGATGCGGGTTTAGGTAGTGTGAAACCCGCACCCGACCCGACTCGTTGTCAACCCTAATAACACTTATGACTATTTTATACTAATAAATTAAATAAGAAAAGAGATTTTGGACGTTGTTTCGTCACATAAATAGCTAAGATGATTTTTCATAGTTGAACCCAGAATTTGTCACTACACTATAAAATTCATTTTCTTTTTTTGTACTTTGAAAATACAATAAGGGTTGAAGAGAGTTCGTTCACGTATAGATGGCAAGAGTATGTATTCTAAGTTTTGATAGAATTAGTGAATGAATCTATAAGCCCTAGAATTTTATTATACTTGGAGGATCCCTTGGGTCGGATGCAAAGAAGTAAATTGTTTTTTTTCTGATTTCTTGGTGATGGTGTTAAATAAAGGAAAATTGGATTTTTCTTTCAATCATGGAGAAGCATTTATTCCTAGGACATCCATATGCCACGTGTGAACATGGTTTATAATTCGGGTTGGGGGACCAAGTGTCATACCCCAAAATTTGGCCATACTATTTCTCTTATACAAATTCAAATCAATACATAAAGCTCCAAGACACATTCTCCTATACAAGGGCAGAGAATTAGGGTTTGGCTTATTCAAAAGAAAATCAGTAAATCAATGGCTCCAAGGCATCTCATAGGGCTCAATATATCTCACATCATCTCCATGACAAGTACCAAGTCTCATCTCAAAGAATTGGTCACTCAATTGTTCAGAAAGTCAATAGTCGACTAGGTTAACTTAAAAGTCAACTGTGGTCAAAGTACAGTCAAAACTCCTGATTTTTTTGTCAAGATCCTCATATTGAAGTAGCATTCACCATTTGATCAAGAATTGATCATGGTTCATCAAGGAAAGATCAAAAATCAACAAATCAAAAAGTTTCTAAATTAGGGTTTGTATAGGAAAAGTCAACTGGACTTTGACCAGCCATAACTTTCACATGGAACCTCAGAAATTTCCCATACAAGGCTCATTTTGAAGGAAATTTGATTCTCTACAACTTTGTCTCTCACATGCCAAGTCTAAAAGTGTTTCATTTGAGAGATATAGACCAAAACATTATAGGTCCTTTTCAAAAGTCAACCAGGAGTCATTTTTTCCAAAAGGACACACAAGGATCATGGAAAATCATTTTGATATGAGACCAAAGACACTGGTTAGAGGACTCTCTAAGGTTTCCAAAAAGTCCTAGAACTCCTCCATATCTTAAAAATTGAGGGAGATATGGCTTGTCAAAGTTGATCGATTTTAAGAGAAAAAATGTGAACAAAAGAGCTTCAAAATGAATTTTTTGCAAAGAGGCCCAAGTTATTTTGATTCAATCTTGATCCACAAGTCATCTAAAGCCTAAAAATCAATTTCCACGAATTTACTTGAATTATGTGATTTATTATGAATTTTTATTCATATTAAAAGTAATTAAAAATCAAAATAAATCATATAATTGCAAGAAATTTGATTTGATTCTATTTTTAACTAATTCCAATCTTCATTTAAACCATATATTCAGTTCAATTTCGTGCATAATAATACTAGTTGGAAAAGATTGAAATTGAGGCAATTTCGGAAGAATAAAAATCAAATCTCAATCAAAATTCAAGTCTTGATTCAATAAGAGATTCATCCATATTTTAGTGACCTAATTGCTCACCCTATATATTCCAGCATGTGCCAAACATTAGGGGAGATTTTTGGACGAAATCTGAGCCTCCAAAAACCCTAAGAAACTCCTAAAAACTCAAAGAAAGAGTGAATTCGTTTTTGAGGTGGGAGATTAATTCAAGGTGTTTTGAAGGTTCCACTGTGTTCCTGGAGAATTGTAGATCATTCCCCAATCATTATCAAGCCTTGAAGCTTCGAGAATCACGCAAGCATAGCCAAGGTTTGTGTCAAACTTTTTTGCATTTGATTACACTCATATCATCAATATAAATTACATATGAATACGTATTCTTGACCGTGGAGATGTGTGGAAGCTTTCTGTGCGTTTCAATTTGTGTTTAATTGCAGATATGAAGATCCACCATGGCTAGGGTTTCGACCTTACCGTTTGGGGAATCCTATTTAGGAGTCGATTTAAGCCAAATTAATGGTTCTGTGGTGTTCGTAAGGACCTTTAGGATAGATCTAGGTTCCTATTTACGATTTATTGCATTTGTCTCTTGAGTTTAGAACTTGCAGGTTTATGGCTACAGAAAAAAAAGCGTGGCCAAAAACTAGGTAAAAGCGTGGCCAAAAGGGTGAAACCAGCGAAGAAGATGAAGTTACCAGGGGGGCGCGCTTTTCGTTTCAAATATTAACTAACTCGTTTTTTCATATTTAAGTAATAAAGTATATTGAAGACACCAAACATGCCATGGTTGAGTGGTGAGGGGATAGCGTCTGAGGGTCACCACGCATGAGGGAGTGGGTTCGATCCCTCACTCTCTCATATATTTTATAAAACCTCAAGTATTCTGATCCTATGTACGCCCCTTGCCAAGGACCACCATGTGCCTTCAGTAATCAACCTTCAGATCTTCAGGGGTTCAGATCCAACCTCCAAGAAGACGCTGCTCTATGGTGGACACTCAAAGCTGCGCCACATACAATCCTAAGCTAAGTATAGTTTTATTTTTTTTATTAACTATATTATTATATATTAATAGATATTATTCTTAATTGTTTTTTTACTATTATTTTTCTTTATTAAATAAAACTATAATATATTTTATTTTTAAAAACTTTTTTCTTTTTATAATAAATATTTATTTTACTTATTAATTTCATATATGTTTTTTTTATAATAATTTTATTTTCTTAATTATCTCCATATATTTATTTAATTATATTTATTTTCTTTTTCTCATTTAAATTATATTTAATTATGTATATATCTCTAAAAATCAATATTTATTGCATTTTAACTCCAAAAAATTCCTAAAAATTATTTTTGCACTCGATTTAATTTGTACCCTAATCAGGGTTTACGAAGATCAGTCCATACACTGAATATTTCTGTTTCTATGCCTTTTCAGGGTCGACTCTTCAAATACGCTCCGACCGCCAACCATGTCAGATCAAATTCAAAGCTAAGTACTTATTATTTATTTATTTTAAACTTCTTTATCTTTTATTTTTAAGGTTAGCAATGTTGGCCACTGAACCGATAATGCACTCACCCATTTTTCTGTTTATTCTTTCTTTTCCAATCTTCAGGGTTTGTCAGTCGCCAAAGCTACGAGTATTGGTAACCCTAAACCCTATCCTCAATTATTACTTGTGTTAAACCTTTTGCTTTTAATTATATCCCGCTGGTTTCAATTCCCCTCTCCTCCGCTGGTTTCATTTTCCCCTTTCCCGTAATTGTTTATAATATTGCGTGGTTAGTAATTCTAGGGAGTGCAAGTCTTGTTAATTGAATTAGAATCACTTAAATTTACAAGATAATTTAATTGAATTAACCACATGATTGTTGCACTCACGCACACTTTTGGGGTAACCTCTCTGTCGCCTTGTTGCCTGTTGCCTTGTTGCCTATTGCCTATTGTCTTGTGTGTTTTGCAGAATAGCCATGTCCCTCGAATACGAGGATACCTCAGCCATGCTGCCTCGATAAATACAAAGGTCATACGACCCTAATGATGCTGCCTTCGATACACTGATATGACCTCGACCCTCGGAAGTTGCCTACGAAAAAGGCTGAGGTATCCTCTGGCTGCCTACGAAAAGGCTATTCTGGTTCTTCCCTTAGACTACCTGCCTCCCTATGGCATGGGACAGTCTTATGGCGAACGAACTCTCGATGACCCTTCAACCTCCAAACGAAAGGCTTCCTGCCCAATTATGGCAAGGATAGACCCTTTCACCCTGAAAGGCTAAAAGAACTCTTTTTTCAAATTATAAGGTAATTTGCCCTTAATTGCTTTGTCTTGCTCTAAAAAACTTTTTTCATATTCTTTCTCATAAATCTTCAATAAGGCTACGCTCATTTACGAGCTAAAGTCCTTATTACTCTTTTTCTACATTTTTTAAAACTTTTGGCTTGAAAACTAAAGAGCAAAGCAATTAAGAGCCCATGGAAAATCATGGATGCAAAGGGTGCCTTACACCTTCCCTTTGCATAATTACCCCCCGAACCCTATTTTATTTAAAAAGTTTTTCCTGTTCTTTTAGCCTTTCCGATATTTGGATAAAATAAAAGTCGGTGGCGACTCATGCTTAACCGCACATTTTTGATTAAAAAGTCAGTTCACCGTATTACACCAAGTGTGCACACGCCTAGCGCCTTGCTTGGTTTGAACTACTTTGTCATGGGTTTTCCCTTTTTTAGGCCCAGTGAAATTCTCCTAGTCAACTGTCCCTCAAACACGAGACATGGAAAGGTGAAGTGATTAACTTAAGACAGGCAACAGTTTTATTGGTGAGAGTTGTAACGCTTTGTATTTTTTTTAAATGATTTTTTTATCGAGTTTTATGTGCCTAAATAATTTATGAGAGTGTTTTATATATTTTATGGGGTTGTTGGAGGTTGGTAGAATTTATATGATTTATTATTACTTTTCGTTAATTAAAAACACCCATGTAATATTAGTGAATTTTGTTTTTAATCCCTGTAAAATATTTCTTTTAAAAAAAACCTCGCAGGTTTCATATTCCCCTCAGATAAACTCCTGACTACCACATTTAAATACAAATTTGATGTCTAACTGTGGACCGTCCTTTCGGGCCATACCCCTCCGTGGGTGGGATACGTGAACTGACTCTTTTTTGTCGATCGGACGCTTTCGCGTCACTTTTGAAAAAGTTTACAGAGTCGCCACCGACCTTTTATTTTATCCAATGAAGGAAAGGTTTATAAAAGAAACAGAAAAAAGACCTTTGAGAGATTCTGGGTAAGGGGGTAGGTTATACAAAGGGAAGGTGTTAGCACCCTTTGTATCCATGGTTATCCATGGGCTCTTTAGTTTGCTTAGCTCATTTGCTTTACTTTTCAATTGATTCGGAATGCTTTACCTGTGTTTTTGAAATACCTTTGCAAATAGAATTTGTAATGATCCTTGTGCGGATATATACAAATGCTTGTTTATCTTTCGAAAGATGTTTTGACAAGATCGTTAATTTTGTAATGATCCGTGTTTGGATGTATACAAAATATTGTCTTTTGGAAAATTCGTTTTAAAAAACAACAGTGTATGAGAATTTTGTTTGTTTTGATTTTGAGCAAGCAAACTAGGAGGTCTACCCTGAGTTAGGAGGTCTTTATCCTTGTTCCCTTTAAAAATCTATCCATTCGTCGGATATAAACAAAAGGTTCGATTTTGTACTCGAAACAGTAGAAATGTAACTTTGATTTTGAAAAGAGTGAAAAGGGGTTACCCTAGGAGGTGCAAATGTGATTGTGATTGAATTCAGATATTTATCTTTGAAGTTAGTGATCTGACGGTTCAGTTTTATCTTTGACATACACGCAGTTTATATGGGTGCTGGAAATTAAAATGCGGAAATGTAAAGTGCAGAAAGTAAATCTACGCTATTACATCGATTGTGCGGGAAATGTAAACTAGCCTATTTACATGAATTTGACATCCTATACATTTATCTAGGAATTTTAAATTGCAAGAAATAAAAGGCATATTTTTGTATTTTTGTGATTTATTTTAAATATAATTAATGCATTATTAATTAATTTAAAATAAAGAAAAGACGGAAATATGATTAAACCTAGCAAATAAGTTTAAAAATATGTACAAAATGTTTGTTAATTGATTTTAGAACAAAACTAATTTTTTTTGGAATTTTTGAAATTTGTTTTTGGATATTTTAAGTTAATCAAAACATAATTATATAAATAATTACACAAATAATTAAGACTTAATGATAAAATTATCCTAAATATGTACAAAATTAGTTTATGATATATAAACAATATTTAACACAAAGAACAATTTTTTTATGATTTTTTTGACTAATTAAAATAATTAATAAGCAAATATATAAATACATACTAATTAATTATGAAAAATATTGAAATTTTGAAGAAAAATAAAATATTTTTATTTCAGAAAATAATATATTATTTTAGAAGTTTAAAATATTTTTTGGGGAATTTTTTGAATTTTTAAACTATTTTTAATTAATTTATCAAAGAAATTAAAATAAAATAGAAAATAAAAAAGGATACTTATTCAGTGTGGTTTGATTGAGGGGCCATAGCATGGAGCTGCGTGTGTGAGGCGTTGGATTGAAGATTGAAGTGATCCAAGGGTTCAGATCTGGGGTCACATGATGCACATGGTTAAAGTAGATCATGGGATTAGTGGGAGACCAAAGTCAGACTGGTCCCCACCTTCGCCTGCGTGGACCAATGGAAACAGAGGGAGAGAGAGCTGACTGTTGACTGACGAACCACGCTCGGACGCGTGGTCGTCTTCAACCTCCGTCCCATGCATTTTTTCAAACAGATAGCGGGGGTTTTAAACCCCCTCTATTTTTACGATAAATCATGCAGTTTTTTATAGCTTCTGAACCTGCAAAAAATACACGTTAGCAACACATGAAAGCAACCCAGATCCACTAAACATGAGGCCCTGAGTTCATTGGTGGTATTAGTTTCTTTGTTTGATGCTTGTAGCTATAGGTTCGAAGATGTTAAAGTATGAACACTCATAAGCTTATGTTAATGGCATATGGCTATCCTCACGTGGGAGTTGGCATGTTAAGGCCCAGATCATTTGCATAGGACCTTATGAGCATGATAGGATGGTTGGTTAGCATTGAAATCAGTTGCATATACAAAAACGAAAATAAAATTCATATGTACATGAAGAGTATTATATGCTTTATACGACTCTCATGGGCCTGTGTTTAAAGTTCAATCTTACTCTATTATCTTTGAGAAGATGATTAGAATGCTTGGTTTGTATTAATATTGATTGGAAAATTGATTTTGAAAATTACAAAGTATGGAGATTTTTTGAGAATTTTGAGAGGTTTGTGGCTATTCTCTTGCTATCTCTTCGTGTCTCCCTTTGTTGTGGAGGTATGCTGCTCCTTTTATAGCCCATAGGCTTCTTGGAAGTGAAGCAAGAAACTTGGTTGCCTTTGTTGAAAGTTTTGGTTCTTTAATAATAAAAAACTTTGAATTTTTGACCAAGCCTTGACTACATTCAATGCTCTTGCCTTGGGCATCAATCTTCTGCAGAAAATTGAATACTTTGGAGGTGAGTCATGCTTGGAGATCAAGCCACCAATTATCCATGCAATTTTCCTTTAATTTTAATCTTAAAATAAGATAAAATTATGTCAAAAATGGATAATATAGATGTGGGCTTTGTCTTGGTCGTGGGAGGCCCATAGTAACATGGCAAAGATGTTTGGACCATAAAAACTTGGCATCTTTTGGAAAAAAAACATTTTTGAGCAATGTTGATTTCATGCATTTTCCCAAAATTTAGCCAACTTCAACAAGGTGTGAATCCTTCAATTTTTGTCATATGAAGGAGATCTTGCACTTTTTGGAAACCTCAAAGAGTCCTCTAACCAATGTCTTTGGTCTCATGTCAAAATGATATTTGGTTCTCCTTGTGTGTCCTTTTGAAAAAAGTGTCTTTTTGTTGACTTTGAAAATGACCTGTAATGTCTTTGATCATATTTTTCAAATGGTGAATGCTATGACCATGGGATCAATTGCATTTGAAAGATAATTGAATTTCCTTCAAAATGAGCTTTGGTTGACATTTTTTGGATGAAGGATGAGAGAGTTATGATCAGTCAAAGTTGAGTTGACTTTTCAGGCAAAAACCCTAATTTTGAATCTTAGGGTTTTGTTGATTTTTGATCTTTCCTTGATGAATTGTGATCATCCAATGATCAAATGTTGAATCCTTTGACAAAATATGGACTTTGACAAAAAATTTCATTTTTGACTGTCAGTTGACTTTTTTGGTCAAACGGGTCGTCTGTTGACTGTTTGAGCTGCTGACGGTGCGTCTGAGTGAATTGAAGTTTGAAAATTTGTATGATGGTACTTTGAGATGTATGGATGTATATGAAATCCATTTGAGCTCTCAAAACTTGTTGCTCCTGTTAAAACAAGAAAAACCCTGATTAGGGACTGTCTGTATAGGAGGCAGTTAAGCGTACCTGATTTTTGTGCAGTGTTGAGTTTCTGCTAATCATGTGATATTCAGAAGACTTCTAACACAAAAATCTTGGAAATTTGAATTGTGAATGATTGATTTGATTGATTGTACAAATCACTGTGAATTGTACTGTCTGCAGTTTGTCTGTCAACCGACTGTTCGTGTACTGAAGCAGCAGTTAAAGTGAAAAATCAACCGTCAAAGTTAATTTTCTTTTTTTTTTTTTTGTTGTTATTTTTGTTTTTGTTTGGTGTGAAGCATGAAAATTTATTTACATGACTTGTTAGAAAACAGAAACATAATAAATAACTGATATTTACGGTATGCGGGCAAAATTACCGATAATAACCTGAAAATTATTTAATGCACAGAAATAGAAATATTTGACTGGCAGAAAATACACAAAATATTATCTTAGTAATTAAGCAATATTATGACAACTAGTACAACATTTAATACTGACAGTATAAATATTACATACTATATTGAACAGTACGACGAATAAACGGTACATTTAAGAAATAAGAAATACGGCAAATTTTAAGAATGACGATTGATGACCCATGCTATGAACAATAGCATGTAGATGATTGGGAGCATAACCATTGCAGGTCCACACTCCTCAGGACTGTGCAGGCAGAAGAAAGTTGTGATCACCGTAGCAATGGTGACGACTGTAAGAAGCAGTGTTTCTATCCATTTTGCCATTTTTGTTAGGGAAGAAGAGAAAATGGATTATGAAGTGGAAATTTGAGAAATGAATTAGAATTTGATGTGAGATTTTATGGAAGAATGAGAAGTATTTATAGAATGGAAAGAAGGAAAGAGACGTTGGGGAATGATGTGATTCCGTACAAAAGGAAATTTGAGTGGTAGTGAGATTTGAAAGAAAGTGTAAGGTATTGTTGGGAAAAGAGAGATGGATAGAATAAAGTTGAGATTTGAATTTGAAAGGATAGATTTGAAAAGATTTTGAAAATAATGGAATATAGCACAAAAGTTAGTGGGAAAACAAAAACAATTGTTACCAGTACAGTGTGAGTTTCCTGCTTTTGCGCCTGCAAAAAGATTTAACCCTGCATGAACTGTGTTAGTACTATTTATCTGTAAAATAAATAAATAGTATTTGTGAAGTAAGGAACAGTATTTGGCGTTTGCGTAAGAATAAATTCCACTGTAAGCCAAGTTACTGTGTAAGAAAAATTCTGAAAACCAAGTTCTTCATATGTCAGGATATTTTGAAAAAATCCATGTTTATATGAGACTCTTAATTTTCATATTGAAACTTTCCTGAAAAAAGAAGTGGGCAAATTTTGGGGTATAACACTAACACATTGGGCTTTTGACCCATTTTCTCTCAGCCTATTTTTAAGTCATTAATCCATATGTGGTTTTGCTTTTATATACACTTAAATTCTTTGCTTATAAAACGATGTGCGACTATATGTGATCATAGACACTCCAATTTCACGTGATCTTTGATAAGTTTCAGTTGCAAGCTCGCCTAAAGAAAATTCAGAGCAATGCTCAACATGTATGTATTCAATGAGAACACTATTTCCTTCACCCAATTGGGTTGTGTTGAAATGAAAATTACTTTCCTTGTTAACATCTTCCTCATGTTTCAATGACTCACTGTGAGGATAAGCTACACTAAGTTTATCATCATGCATAGGAAGTGGATCACTACTAACATTCACCTCTTCCTTTTCTTGCAAAACCTTGAGTTCACTATTATTGGTGGACTATATTGCATCCGCTGATTCTACTCGCGCCCCTTTGGTGATAATAAACGAGTTTACTTCTAGTGGAAGTTCATATTGAGGCCCCAAATAAGCAAAATCAGATCTCTTCATTTCATTTGGATTAAAAGCTCTATCACCAACAATGTTATTAGTTGACTCCACAATTTCAACCATGCCTCTTTCTGATTTTACCTCATTATTTCCTTTAAAATTAGTCTCCTTTTCACCACCTGTTAAACGAGAATCTGTTACATCTTCAGCAGCATAGATATTTTTTTCTGGCGAAGTATCACATATTGCTACAGCTTTGTTGATACTTGAGTCAATTGACATACCAGAAAAACCATCACCATGCACAATACTCAATTCTCCCACCTTTGAATCTGCAACTAAGCTTATTAATGAATCCACAATAGAGCCTGATAATTGACCTTGTGACTCGACTGTATTTTCCACTTCAAAACTTTCATTTTATGGAATTTTATGATTCTTAATTTGGAACTCATTGCTTGAGTTAGCAATCAATGGAGTCACATCCGCAGCTGTGAAACAAATTATCAGACATGATAGCACCATAGATAAGAAACATATCTTAGAGTAGGAGATATTTCTAACATAAGAAATGTCAATTCAATATTGGTGAAATTAATTCGAGTGGAAAAATGTCAGTTGGTATGGAGATTGTGTTGCATGTTAAGGCTAAAAATGACGAGGGAGCTTCTCTTATGGATGTTATAATATGCACCATTCGTGCTCGTTCAAGTTCAAATTCTAGTGTTGGATACATATGTGAAGAGGAGCTTGAAGGGAAATTGATTGTTGCATGGGATGAAAAATGAAGAACATGAAGAAGTATACAAAGCAAAAATACATATAGTCCCACATTATTTTTTAAGCAAAGAATTTAAGTGTGTATAAAGCAAAACCACATATAGATTAATGACTTAAAAACAGGCTGAGAGAAAATTGGCCAAAAGCCCAATGTGTTACACATCAAATTTTTGTTTAAAAAATTTTTAAATTTAAAAACAAAATGAAAAATATTAATTAATATATATTCTAATAATATATAATTAAAAAAGTAAAAAAGAAGATTTAAAAAAATCTATGTGGATTAAAAATAAAAAATAAACCTAATACCACGTGGATTGTCACGTAGGCAGTGAGAGAGAATCTTTGCTGTAATGTGGCAGACAGGGGTGTATATGAGTGAATATGGAAATTGCGAGGGGGGTTTAAAAAAATATTTTAAAGGGGCTAAAATAAAAATCGTTAATATTACAGGACATTTTGTATATTTAACCCTAAAAATAATAAAGTTTGAATAAAACATGAAATAATGAGAGATGAGGTGAAAATAGAATAATGAAGTAATTTGTGTGGTAATGAGTAAGAGCACAAGAGTTGAGGGGGAAAGTAGAAATAATAAAAAGATTATATTAGGTTTTTCATTTAAAAGGAAAAATAGGAGGAAAATAGGTTAGAAGTGTTGTATGTGAAATTTGGAAAAGGGAGTTGTAGAGGCAAAAGGAGAACCTAGAGGAGAAGGCATCCATTGCTGAAAATTCAACCTTGAATGTTGAAAAATCCAGGAAGGAGGAAATGTTCGTTATTGGGTGCTTACTTCATAAAGTGTAGTTAGGGATCCCCACCCTCTTCTTTGGTTTATATTATGTTTTCTTCGTTGTTGAGTTTGGTGTGTTTGGAGAAGGTTGATGTAAAATCTATCTTGTTTGTTGTAATATATGTGAAATTCGTGCATAAATCATATTGAAATTCGTGCATGATTTGAATGTATGAATCTAGATGTTGTTGTTCATGTTAATATGTTTTGGGTATGATGATCATGTTAATGAAATTGTGATAAATTAATGAATTAAGTGATTCATCTATGAGTGATTAATGTAATAAACATAGTATAAAGGGTTAAATATGTTTGTGGTCCATCTAAATATATCATATTTCACTTTTAAGTGGCTCAAAAAAATTTCTTTAAAGAATTATCCTCTTAAAAATCTCCATCCCCTTTTTTGCTCCCTCATGCAACTTAGTGACGGTTTTTACAACTAAGTGACAAACTTATCCACAGTCTTAACGATGATTTCTACAACGCAACTGAATTAGCAATAGTTTTAGCAGGAGAGACCAAAAGTTTAGATGCATTTTTTAGGAGGACCGTTATTAAAAGAGAACTTTTATAGAGACTACAACCAATTTTAAGTTATTTATAGGGACGAAATACATATAACCCTAGTATAAGTTATACATGTTGAATTCTTTGCAACTTGGGTGGTTTAAAGGTTGAAACCAGAGCTTTGATATGGCTTCAATGGTGAAATTCTCGTTTTCTGGTTTTGTTGTTTTGGGCTTCCTTGCTTAACGAGGATGAAGCCTCTCTTAGTGAGTATTCACTAAACGAAGGAGGGTTTCGCCCGATGAGATATTTAGTGTGAGATTTTAAGAGTGATAGTTGCGCTTAGAGAGAGCTTGCCAAGAGAGCTACTGGTCGCTTAGAGAGGATGACATTGCATAGTTGGTCGTTTCGAATCAATTTTTCGATAGTCTTATTTTGGCGAATGTGTAAGTACTGTTTGGTACCAATTAGCACTGTTCGAAGGGGAACCATTGGTGAGTGGACGAAATCAATAACGTATATCTGATGTCCAAATTGATACCACATGCATACGGAGTCGATGCATTGCATACATACCGACATTTGTGATTGCGTCATTATTGTATTTGGTGCATTGTTGTGGATATTATCATGTAACTGGTGATTGTTTGAATTATATTATCCTTTATTGTTTATGCATCGTTGACTATATTGAATGTTTTCTCACCCCTAGTTGTTTTTTGTTTGTGATGTTTTATACTATTTGGAGTACAAATAATCAGGTAGATCAGTAATTGTTGTTAGAACTGGAGGATGACGTTTAGGCCCCTTTGTTTTATTTATTGTTTTTTGTATTATTTAGTTTTGTTGAAGCTCTAATTTGTAATACTGGGACAAAAGACTTGTTACTGTTTTGTATTTTTCGAAGTTTGAGTTATTTAATTATATGAAGTACTTTGTTTTATTAAGACAATTAAAGTATGACTATTCTTTGAATTCCACTACTATTTCTTATTATGATGTTGTTGAAGATGTATGTTGAACATGTGTAACACCTTAATGGAATACATTTTTTTGCATGATTTTATAAATAAATAATTCGGGTGTTACATAGTTGGTATCAAAGTCTAGTTGGTTCATTCAACCTAGGTTTATGAACTGATTTATACTTTGGTGTGCGGCATGTGTGTGAACATTGTCGCTGCTTGTTGTCGTTAATTGCTACTTGTTTTTGAATTTATGATTGGTTAACTTGTTTTTTGTTGGTTGTACAAAAAGAAATGGCTGAAGGTAGAAACATTGAAGCGATTAATAATGCTTTAAGAGTAATGGCTCGGATGATGGTACAAGCGAATACGACTTTGCAAACGAATCAAAATAGTAACTAGAATGGTTGAGTTGATGAGTTTCGTGGGTTGGGAAAGTTTCAGATGAATAACTCACCTACATTCAAAAGAAGGTATGATCTTTAGGGTGCTCAGAGTTTGCTTTAGGAGATTGAGAAGATCTTATGTGTTATGGTTTGCAATGATGAGCATACAGTGTTGTTCAAGATACATATGTTGTCGGAGGAGGTGAGCATTGGTGGGATAATGCTTACCAGAGGTTGGAACCTGCGGGTACTGAGATCACTTGGGAGAACTTCAAGAAAGAGTTTATGGAGAAGTATTTTTTGATTGATGTTCGCAGTAAGAAAGAGATTGAGTTCCTTGAGCTGAAGCAAGGGAACATGATTATAGCTGATTATACGGGTAAGATCGAGGAGTTGTCCAAGTTTTGCCTTCATTACAATAGGGTAGGAGCTAAAGGTTCTGAGTGCATAAAGTTCAAGGGTGAGTTGAATCCTGAGATCAAACATTTCATTAGTTATTAGAAGATTTGTCAATTCTCTATGCTAATCAACAAATTCATGTTCTACAATAAGGATAGTTGGGCCAAATCTTCTCACTACAAGAGTGTTAGTGAGAATAAGAGCGAGAATCAGAACCGCGGTAAACCCTATATGGCTCTAGCAAGTAAGGGAAAACAAAAGTTTCAACAAAAGGCTCCATGTATGAAAGAAACAAGTGGGGGAGACACCCTTGTTGCTTTGAGATGTTTCAAATGCAGAGGGATGAGTCGTCGTGCTAATGAGTGTAAGAGCACGCGTTAGAAGTGCTTCAAGTGTGAGCAGCAAGGACACCACATTGTCAAGTGTAAGAGTAATATTCTTACTTGTTACAACTGTGGAGAAGCATGGCATATCAGTACCCAATTCCAGAAGCCGAAGAAAACTTAATCAAGTGGAAAGGTCTTTGCTTTGAGTTGTGCCAATGTCTCGAGGTTTGATAATTTGATTAGAGGTACATGTATCATCAACGGTGTTTCTCTAATTGATATTATTGATACTAGTGCGACACATTTGTTTATATCTTTTAACTGTCTTAAATATTTTTAGTCTGATGATCCATCAATTAGGAGATCTATATTATTGAGGGGATAAGGATCTTTAGAGCATGTTGCATTGAGATCGCCGAAGTCGACGCACATGCGTCATTTGTTCGACGCCTTCCTTACCAAAACCATATTAGTTAGCCATGAAGGGTATTTGATCTCCGTTATAAAACCGATTCTTGTTAGCTTCTAGACTATTTTGCTAATGACGACTCTCTTTTCTTTTCCAACCTTGCATTTTCTCTTGGATATTGGCTTGATTGAGGGGTCTATGGCAGGTTGATAATACACCATTCTAGTTTCAATGCCAGACATATCTGAAGGAGTTCAAGCAAACATGTCGACATTATTTCAAAGCAAGATGATCAAGTCTTCTTGTTCTTCTGATTTGGACAACGAGGTGCCAACCTTGGTGACCTGGTATGGAAGGGGCTCAATTTGGACCTTTTTCAAATCTTCGGTTGGGGTGAGTCTTTCATTTTCTTCTCCCAAACTTTTGTCCCAACTTGCCGCATTAAAGTCATCCATTCTAGTGTGAGGGATTACAACCAAGGTTAAGGGTTCCCTTGTTGCTGCCAAGCTATTTAGGTAAAGTTCTTAGGAGACTACCTAATCTCTCTTAAAGATAGCGATACTCCCATTAGGCAATGGATATTTTCGGCCTAGGTGGCATGTGGACATGACCTTCGCCAACATATTTATGGCAGGTCTTACCATGATGATGTTATAAGGGGGCATGACGCCTACTATGATATACTTTACTTCTGTTGGGATTATAAAATAAATTAGACTTGTTTAGGAGAGTAATAACTAATTAAATTCCTAGTGAGTCACATTCTTGTATTAGGAACTACATTAGAAACTATAAACTACATTAATGTATTCATAACTCTCACATTATATTTAATTTTTTTATATGTACATGAGCAAACCAACTTAATGAAATTTCACTTGAGCATTCCATAGCAATTATGTATTTTGACATGATATTTAGAGCCTCTCAAGGTTCACTATTGTCTCTGGTCTTGCAGTACTCCACAATTAAAAAAAATCACTTTCATTTAGAAAGTGGGTCTTTCACACTTAGTCTTTTTCATTTCTTGTATTGTTTTTGGTTCTAGAATTTACTTTTCTGGTTATTTGGTCCTTTATTTTTTGTTATTTTTCACACCTCATTCCCAAGTATTGAGATGACCCCTAACTCTTCAAAAAATGATGGATTTGCTTTCTCATTTTTCGGAACACCACCAACCACTTCAAAAAAATGAATGGAAAAACTATTTAGTTTTTTCTGTATGGTGGTTTTCTCCATGTGTTAGAGATTTTTTTCGATGTTATCTTGGTGCCTCGATATTTATAGCCCCTGAAGATTATTAATCAAGCGAATACAATCTCCCTAAAATATTAGAACCTTTAACAAGGTGGATGGTTAATACCCAAAAATCCAGGGGAATCGTTGAACCTGACGACTTCCATGGTATTGACGATTGACCCAAGACACACACATCGTGGACGTTGAGTGGGGGATTGGACGACTGATCCAAATAAGGGCGATAAACTCGATGAAGGTCGCTCGAACTAATGTATGGGCAACTCTAGAAGGACAACACTCATGCCTCCTGCTTTGGCCTCAGGGTCTTCCTTAATTATTTCATTAAGACTATGTTTGGATACAATAAAATGGACGAAGCAGAATGGAACGGAACAGAGTGAAATGAAGCAGAGAGAACACAAAGTGGATTAAAAATGTCATTCTATTGTTTGAGTATTTCACAACGGAATAGACAAATTTTCTCATTTCGTCCAAATCGAAGAGTACTAAAATTGATGGAAAGTGGTTGAATGTGATGAAATACATTTCACCAGGTTCCACTCATTTCCATCCATTTTCAATTAATCTAAAGATAATATAATTTTATACATTATATTCCATCGACCCAAACATACCCTAAATGATAAAATGAGAAAATTGGTCGATTCCATCACAAAATACAATAAAATAATAGTATTTTTATTCTACTCCGCCGTTCTATTTTGTTCCGCTCAAGTCCATATCGTTTAGATTATTTTGCAATATCCAAACATGGCCTAAAGTTGGAATTAAGGCAAACCTAATAATTAAATTCCCTGTTTTCTCCCCCATTCTGAGTTTTCTGAGTCACCAGCGTTCAACTATCCCAGCTGCTCGTGCCGTCACCATTCTTCCAGTCCGCCGCTGTGCCGCCGCGCCGCTTACGGTGAATGTGAACAAGTCATTCTGCTTCGCCTTCAAATTCACCGGACTAACATTTTTCCTCCCAATTTCAAGGTTCGTGTAAAATAATCACAATCCAAGAGTGCAGAGTAGAGAAAGTTCATACACAGTTTTATTTCCAATTAAGAAAACTCGTTTCAACTCACCGAAGTGCCTCAAATTGTACTGAGACTAAACCGCCACAATGCTTCACAACAAGTCTTTCGTTAAGAAAACCAAAGGTGGCAAAGTCATGAAGGTGCTTTCTTCTTCCTCTCCAAACCCTAACCTGAGCCCTAACCCCTTTCTATTCAACTTGCTTTACACTTTTCTAGTAATTATGTGTTTTTTAAATATTTTTTTTTATGTATGGTTGCAGCAAGTGAGGGAACACTACTTGCGGGATGATATATATTGTGGTTCTCCGTCTTGCACTGTCTGCGATTCTTCTGGTGCTCGACTTAGTGATTCTGCTTCCACAATTCTTGTTGTTGACACCAATGTTGTTCTTAATCAGGTTTGCTTTATTGTTGTTGATTTGGATTGTTTGTTGTTGCACTGCAAAAGTAGAGTTTTTTATGGTGAATTGAAATTTGTGTTTTTGTGATAGATTGATTTGCTGGAAAATTCGGCCATTGATGATGTTGTTGTACTGTCCATTGTGCTGGAAGAGGTTAAGAACAAGAATATGTCTGTTTATAACCGGTTAAGAGCTATCTGTAGCAATTCAAATAGGAAATTCTTTGTTTTTTCCAATGAGTATCACAGGTAGTTTCTTTTAGATTCTATTTTACATTGTGATTTACTACTTTGTTGCTATGAAACAATTATATTATTATGATTATGATGATAATAACAACATACAAGGAAAGTAAGAAATTGTAAGAGAAGAAGAAACTAAGAATGAGACAAAGGCTGCTCAGTCTCTTTGTTGTATGTTGAAAAATAACTATCCAGTGCAACTTAGGTTAGGGGCAGTGTAACGACCTTTGACTTCTGCTCCTATGAGAAGCATCAAAATACCGCAGGACTATAGATATTTTCTTTGTTTTATTTTTCAATTCGAAGCCCTTTTTAAATATGTATAGTGGTATGCGTCAATGTTGTTAATATCGACGCAATGGCAGATTTTTTTGTTTACAATTGCCATGGCCAATTTGTAAAGGATGTCAATGCCATGGCATTTTACGGTGTGGGTAGGATTTCTTCCCTAGTCCGCCATTTGCAATTGATAGCTCTGCAATGTGTCAGGGGGTGTTGTTATCGGGCAACTTACATTTTTCCATATACCTAGTCTTGGGTGTGGGTGGTGTCATTGAGGATTTAGGCTAATTTGACAATATCTCTAGTCAATGCGGGTTCTCACCACACAGCACACACATAGGAATGTACTTTTGGAGCATGAACGAATGCTTGTGGCACAATAACAATGGACGACCCAATAACAAATCTTGTATAGGCTTCACAGGCTAACCCAAGGGGGGAGGACTGTCAAACTTTATGGGACTATTTTTCTATATCTCTAGAAGATGTGGGATCTTAACATGGCTAAGGTTTATTAATTACTGTTGTCCAAGTGAAAGACATCATTTCACCAGAGATCTTGTGAAGAGGGTAGCTTCAGGGCTTTGTTCCTTTTGTTGGGTCGGCCGTTGTTTACTCATGTGAACGTGTCATTGCTATGCTGCTACTATTATATTTTGCTTATGTATAATAGCACGCGCTACCGCTACCTGTATCTGTTTTGATATTTTGTGTCTCTATTGGCAGGGATACATATGTTAAGGAAATGAGTGGGGAAACTAAAAATGACAGGAATGATAGAGGTTTGGTATTCTTATCAGCTTTGGATTTATTATTTATTAATTATAAGCTTCCTAGTTAACTTGGATAGCAGAGTTATCAAATTCCGGCGCCATGGCCGCTGTGGCTGATATACATGGTTGTTTTTGCGAGTTTTTCCGCAATAATCCGTGATAACGGCTTCGCAAAGCGTCCGGTATGGCGGGATTTTGGCTCTCCGCTATGGACCGCCATTGACAACACTGTTGGATAGTTTTGTTTTTGAATTGCCGATATAACCCTTATGTAAGATGTAATTCTAAAGAGTGGTAATGCAGCTATTCGAGTGGCTGCACAGTGGTATCAGAAGCATCTAGGTGGTGCAGTAAAGGTTTTGCTTGTAACTAATGATAAAGAGAATAAAAGGAAAGCTAGTGAAGAGGGCATTTGTGCAGAAACAGGTGATTGAGTTATATTTTTTTGGTGATTGTATTGTATGTTGAATAGATAGCAAACCGACGTACTTCAGCCGTGTATATGAAGAATTTAGAAACTAACAAACATTTTTTGTTGAAATGATTCACCTCAGAGCTTGTTAATCAATCTGTCTTTTGTTTCAGTTGAGTCATATGTCAAGTCTTTGGACCGACCTGATTTACTTGATCTGCTCGTGCGGCCTTCATCTGAAGATGCAGAGATGGAAGATGTTGAAGATCACAGACCATCCAAAAGGAAAGTAATTTATTCAGAGGTATTATTTTTACTCTATCTAGTAATCTGTGCCTGAAGATTTGGTTAAAATTAGCACGCGGAGCATTTACATTCTGTGAATTTTCAGCATAAGCCAATGTCAGAAATCACATCTGGTTTGCATCGTGGAATATATCATCAAGGGAAACTCCGTGTAAACCGTTACAATCCATTTGAAGCATATGTTGGGAGTGAGAGCATTGGTGATGAAATAATTATATATGGGCGCTCTAACATGAACCGAGCTTTTGATGGTGATATTGTGGCAGTTGAACTTCTGCCTGAGGATCAATGGCAAGGGGAGAAGTCTCTATCTATAGTTGGCGAAGGTATGTTAACTAAGATGCCTTTACTCTGTCAAAAGGAAGAATTGCAACTTGTTAACATTTATTGTTTCTTAAGTTATCTCAAAAGCTAATTAACCAATTTCACTTGGAAAACAAAGCTACATAGGCACAGGTCATCAAAATGTAGGGATTTTAATTTTATTCTCAAATTCGGACCATAAATTTCATTATTAAATGAAAAATGCTTTACAAGAGCGCAAGATAGAAATATTTATTGGAAATTATAACTTCCACAATTGTTCATCCATTGAATACTATAATCAGCGATGAAAACTTCCAATGTATTCCTTAACCAATGCTAATAGGAAAACATTTGTTTGAAATTTTTTGTCCTCAATTTCTTGATTCAGTTCATGAATTTTTAGCCACGTGGACATTAAATTTGCTCTTATAGTTGTATATTTTCTTGTATTAGTATTATTTTGGACGAATAGGCTCTATCTCGGGAAAGAAGAAGTACAAGGGAAAGAGAGGCTCTATCTTTGTATTCACATATTTAAGTTATTCATAGATGAATAAACCTCAATAACTAAGTATTCACGTTTGCCTTAATTTCAGCTGGATAAGCAAAGAAATATGCTGCTTTTTTTAATTCTCTCTATTCATTGCATTTAACATGAGCATGCTTCTTCTTGAGGTTGAAATAGTTCAGTCTTATTTTTGTTTTAGTATGTCCTTTCAAGTGTGAGCATTTTTTTCTATTTAAACTTCCCATCATGTAACATTGTTTGCTTGCAGAAGAAGAGGATGAGGATGAAGATGTTCATCTAGCCCCAAATAGTGCTGATGATGCACCCAGAACTACTACTCAGCAAGGTTCTACCGGAGTAACAAATGCTGGATCCAGTCGTCCCTCTGGTCGCATTGTTGGTATTATAAAGAGAAACTGGCACTCGTAAGTATCTTTTTAATTACTTGAAGCATTTTTGTGTGACTTAACAAATTGCACTCAATTGATTTGGAAACTGATATTACTTTTTTTTATCTGTAGAAACTATTGTCACTTTTATATTCAGTAATCAAGTGATTTCTGCTACTGTCATTGTTGTGTATCATTCTATTTTCGACTAAGGCCTACCTTGGTTGTTGTGCATTTTCAGTATTTGGTTTCGACTGCGAATACAATTTTGTATAAAAAGATATAAAATATTAGATGCATATATCATCTTGTTCTCTAATAAATTTGTAACAGCTTCCATACTTCAATTGTTTTTATTGTCAATCTGTTCTTGACATGATTGATGTAATATTTGTCTTTTCAGGTATTGTGGATCTTTGGAGCCAATGCCTATGCCT
This sequence comes from Vicia villosa, assembly GCF_029867415.1. NCBI lineage: Eukaryota > Viridiplantae > Streptophyta > Magnoliopsida > Fabales > Fabaceae > Vicia > Vicia villosa. The sequence continues at coordinate 185,506 of NW_026705848.1, read as the reverse complement.
GGAGGAAGTCGCGGTGTTGCCTATGCATTGTTTGTCTCTAAAGATCGTAGATTTCCCAAGATTCGTATCCAAACCCGCCAACTTGAGAACCTTTTGGACAAGAGGATTATGGTATCAGTTGATTCTTGGGATCGTCAATCTCGATATCCATCTGGCCATTATGTGCGGACTATAGGAGAGATAGGTGATAGAGATACTGAAAGTGAGGTATGGAATTGGAAGATACTAATTATCTGGCACTTTTATGCTTGAATACTGCAATGTTCTTTATAAAGATGATGCATATAATCATATATAAGTGATTTCTTTTTCCTTCTTAACCTCAACCTTATTGTATTCTTCTGGCTTTATAACAACATGATTTTAATTGTAAGCTATGAAAACTAATGTAATCATCAGTCACTTGGGCAAACCATTACAAACCTTTACCCGGCTACACCGAATTGATAATCCGCACAAAATGTATGCAATGAAGCTGGGAAATAAAAATCCCTCATTCAGACAAGGAAGCACATATAATTTTAAGTGTTTTCCTTACTTTTGTAGGATGTTACTGATACTGTGCCTGCTGACCATAGGACATCATTAGATACTTTACTACTATCCTGCACTTATCCTATAATATTATTTTGTTTTGATTTTTTATGTGTGATTGGTAGCATACTACGGATCCCATACTACCCCCCATAAATTGAAAATCCATAATACCTATTGCTACAGGAATACCATTTAGTTGACCTGTGCATGTTTGAACCGCCTCCTGTCATCCTGTCCTTTCTTGATAAGAATACATGTGTATGACTAAAAACTTGCACTTTATTATGGAATGGCCACTTTATTTGTTTATGATGTGTTGTGATGGTATTTTTTGTGTTGCGGATGTTGTTTTTGTTATTTTTATCATCTCTATGTGCCTAAATTCTTAATGTTCTTGCATGTCATATTGGTCTATCTTGTCAATGTTATATTGTGATACCTAATATTGCATCCATGTTTCTTATATGCATTAATAAATTTTCTTGTTTTGCATTTGATGCACGTCTTCACAACTATTTATGTTTTTCAACCAACTATACAACATTAATTTTATAACATATAACATATTTTTCCTTATTAATATAGGTGGTTTTGATAGAAAACGATATAAACTCAAGGCCATTCTCTGCACAAGTGCTAGCGTGTTTGCCACCATTGCCATGGTCAGTCTCTTCGGAAGATTTGTCCATTCCATTTAGGCAGGATTTGCGTCATTTGCGTGTCTTCAGTGTGGACCCTCCAGGTTTGAGTCATTTTCTTATTTTTTCATTTCTATTCTTCTGCTGATGGTGAAATAGTACTGGCAAATGTAATTTTAATATTGAAAATGAAATATTTCATGCTTCAACGATGGTATAAGTACTTTTATGGCTTCTGGATGCAGGCTGCAAGGATATTGATGATGCACTCCACTGCTATGCTCTTCCAAATGGAAACTTTGAAGTTGGAGTTCGTATCCTTAGTCTAAGGACATCTATGTTACTGATGATGCATGCATCAATAAGCTTTATATATTCGCCATTTAAAACAAAATCGCTAAACTATATATTTAAAGTAGCATATATAGATGGGTCTTTGGTGCATTTATAGATGGATCTTCAGTGCATTAGAAATAGATGGGTATTAGCCATTTAAAATAAAATCAATAAACTATATATTTAAACTTTTTCAAAGAATAATTTATTTATTTGGAATACTTAAAGAGTGCCCTTAGGGCACTCTTAGCCTTTCCCTACTACTACTATTGGATGGATGTTACAATTTCATTTCATCACTTGTGTGCATGTGGATGCTATTTTAGCTTGGCATAAATGTTGATGCAATTGCTTAAAATTTTAATTAGCATATCTGAATGGTATGTTTTTAGTGTCCTTTCAAAAAATGATCAATCTAAATGCTTTTTTCTTACATGCTTGAATTGTTTACTGGTGTATGAAGTATGCTTCAGTAGTTTTTCGGTCCTTTTTTGTTTGTCTCCTTTATCTTCCCATTTTATGCTATTTCATCTCTCTTATGCAGTTTTTCTTTAATGAGTTTCTATCAGACATTGCAGATGTTACAAATTTTGTGTTTCCTGGCACTCCACTCGATGACGAGGCTTCTCAAAGGGGCACATCTGTCTATCTTGTTGAGCGGAGAATAGATATGCTTCCGAAACCTTTAACAGAGGGTATTATCATTTAACCTCTTGACAAAATGTTTGTTGCATGCTTAAAAAAAAGTGTGGTTATATCTATTATCTGCTTTATTGATAAACTTTCACCTGGCAGATGTATGTTCTCTTCGTTCTGACGTGGAAAGGCTAGCATTCTCTGTCATATGGGTATGTGCAATGTCATTCTGGAAATTATGAAACTTAATGAAATTTATATATTTTGTATATGCATGTGCATTACTATTGGATAGGAATTATTATTTAGTTAAAACCTTCAAAATATGCTTCACTGAATCACAAATTGCCGTAAGCTTTCAATTGTAAAGTTTGCATTAACTAGTTCTGTGTGTATATCATATGCATTCACCGGTGAGAATGCCAACTAAAGTAGTATAACAGCTCTAGCTTCAAACAGAATATGTTGCTTTGAGCAAAAAGCTAGTGCCACAAAGTGTAGATAAGTTCTCGGTCAAGTTGGAATATGGTTTAGATAAGCTAGTACCATAACATAGCAGCCATTCCACAGCGCGCTATTATGCTGTCACAGCCTTGGGGTGGGAAGCTATCCGGGTTTGTAAACTATAGTTTAAAACCAACATTTTGGTTATCCACTATGTTATTTCTGTAAAAAACATTTGTACCCAATTATTGAAGGTGACGGCTACACTTCATGTTAATTTTCATCTTCCAAATTTTTGTGGTTGCAAAAGTCTATACAGCATGTATATGTTATATCAAGTTGGTTCCTGTTCATTTTTTGTGGACTGATTAGTAGTAATAATACTGCCATGGTTCCCAGGTACCTTCCGCAGGCTACTGGGGTCTCTTCTATGTGTGTTGATTATTTGTTATTTTTTGAAAGTTCACCATATCTCCTCCGTGTGTTCAATAATATGACTGAGCAAAATGTTTATATTTTATGGCAGAGTTTATATTTTCCAAAATGATATCAACTTCAGCATTTTGTATTTGGGTAACACACTCACAGATTTGCACTTGCATTATTTATGTATGTTCAGGAAATGACACCTGAAGCAGACATTATTTCCACCAGATACACAAAAAGTGTCATAAAATCTACGGCAGCATTATCTTATGTTGAAGCACAAGCGAGGATGGATGATAGGTATTCTTTTATTTCTCCTTAGATCCTTTGTGATGACGTGGATAAACTTTTCTTTAATTTAGTATTATTAACTCTAATACTGAAGGAAAAAAAAGTAAACACTAAAGATATGATTCTATTCTGTAATTGTGTTATACTTGCACCATAACTGCTTACAAAATTTCTGCACCGGCTTTAGTGATTTTCGCAAAAATAAACAGGACTAGTTAAAGGAAATGTATTCTGACTTTTATTTATAAAAAAAGCCTGTGCCGCATCTGCTGAATGACTGGGTTCATGCTCATGCTAATTTTTGTAAATAATAGATCAAGTTAGTTTTGTTATTTGTTTGTTTTATTTTATCTTTAAATTAGTTTTTATCTTATTATAAGGGCCTGTTAAGTAAAGCCCGTTAGTTCTAGATTCTTTCTCTATTTGAACAAACTACAGATTAAATTGTAACTTAACTTTCCAATATATTATATAATATTTTTCTAGACTAATAATTCATTGTTGATTTATGCTTTTTCAATCAATTTATTTGCTAAAATGAAATGACCGTTTCTTATTTTGTCCATGGGGGTAGTCATCCTGTCGATGATGATTAGTTGTATCTTCTAGGCTGTTACTTTGTTATGCAATTTTATTTCCATATATAATTTGGTTACTGTATCTTGCTTTTCTTTGCAGTCGATTGATGGATCCAGTAACTACCGATTTGAGAAATATGAATAGTTTAGCCAAGGTATGGATTTATGGATACGGAATTATAGTTTTACGTCGCCAAATTGTAAGTAAGGCTGAAACTATATTTGTTTGCAATCTGTCAGAAAATGAGATTAAGGCGTATTGAGAGAGGAGCTTTGACTCTTGCATCTGCAGAAGTCAAATTTCAAATTGACACCGAGACTCATGATCCCCTTGATATTGGTATAATCTTTTCACCTCTTATTTTCACTAGTATTTCTAATTTAGGCCTTGCAATATGGGAAGTTGTTTGTTATAATGTTATTCTTATTGAATAAGAAATTCTTCTGGATTGTGGAAGTATGTGATTGTCCGTCTCATTTTAGATGTCCCATTTGAGCTTTGCATACTGAAGATAATTATTAGTTGTGTTGATTTCAATGATAAAAGAGATTTCATTTATTAAAATACTCTTATTAATTGTAGTTAGTGGAGTAGTTAGGTGAATAGAAATACAGTAAATAAGGGTATATTAGTGGGAAAAATTAATAAATGATGCATTCGTATACTAAAGGGACAAATGATTTGAGACATGAAAATATTGCAAAAGGGACACTTATCGTGTGAGACGTAGGTAGTACAAGTTTGCTGGCATCATTTAAACCTTAATAATCTATCTATGAATATGCCCGCCTTTTGGACTAGACTGTATAGGGTCTGTGTTCTGTCTAACAGTTACTTGTCTCATTTCATTATTGAAATTTAATTTTCCTTTTCATCTAATCTGTACCATTTCAACAAGTGTTCTGTCTAACAATTATTTGCATCATATCTTCATTGAAATATGTTTTTCATTTTTCTTCACCTTCTGATCCCTAAAACTTCAACTGTAAGTTATTCACTTTTGCTTTAAGATGTTTAGTAAAATTGAGTATTTTGTAGGAGAGCAAATTTAGCTCCTCCTTAAAAGGAATGGTAAAGATACAGGTTTTTTCTGCTTTCTGTTTTTGAGAATTTGCTTTTACTGTTTAATTTATTTACAGGCATGTACCAAATCCGGGAAGCCAATCAGATGGTGGAGGAGTTTATGCTTGCTGCTAATGTTTCTGTTGCACAACAAATTCTTAAAAGCTTTCCTTTGTGTTCGCTATTAAGGTTTCATTTTTTGATCTCACCTTTTAATATTTTGATTTGATAGTGTCTTCTAGGGAGAGGCTGTGTTTAGCTTATAATGTCTTCTAGTGGGGCTTACATTTTACTTAAACCATACTATTTCCTCTTCCCTAATTCCTATTACTTTGTTTTTTTTTGGTCATTCCATGTCATGCCCAATAATTTATTTAGGTAAATTAAAGAATTCGAATAAAACTGATTATGCATTCAAGTTAATTAATTTTTTATTGTATGGGCTAGTGCACATACTTCTTTCAGTAAATGATGTTTGGTTAATGGTTGGTGAAAATAGAATGAATCTCAACGAAGCATAACATGCGTTGCATTCAAAAGACGTCAAAAAATTGACACTAGCATTAGATTGAAAATTCAGCAAATGATACTGACAGAAACAGAATAAAAGTACTCTCAGTTATGCGGCCTTTTAGTCTAGAATGAAGTAGAATCTTCTGATCTATGGAGTAAGCAAGAAGCAAGATACTGATAGAAACAGAAAAGTACCATCCATAACTCCTAAGGTCTAGAAGTTTGACATCATATGTTTAGTTTAAAACAGTTGGTAACTGTATGGTGGATTAATATAGTAATAGATAAACAAATGAAACAGAAAATGGGTTACATATAGAGAATTCAAGATAGTATGCACTCTCACCCTTTAACAGATACCATTACCAACATAAAATGCCTGAAGAGATATTTATAACTCTTACAGTATACTGTAATGAAAATGCTAATGAAAGTATATTAAGTTTTTTTTAATTATAATCATAATTAAATTTAGGGTTAATAGGCATTTACACCCCTGTAATGTTAACGAATTTTGCTTTTCCCCCCTCCGTTGCTAAAGACAAGTTTTGGCAACGGTTTTTTCAAAAAAATCGTTGCCAAAACCTGCCTTTGGCAACGGAGGGGGGAAAAGCAAAATTCACTAACATTACAGGGGTGTAAATGTCTATTAATCCTTAAATTTAATTCTAGAACTAAGATAGGAATATCATCCTAAAATAAACTGAAATCCCGAAAGCATCAGGTCTAAATATTAATTATCTATGTTTTTGTTTGAGTACTGCATCTACTAAATGAAACGTTACTCTGTGAATCATCTCCTTTCCAAGCACCCCATACCATTGATTAGAGGCGTTAAATATTTGTACATGATAGAAATTAATAAAATATTTGCATGTGACAAGATTGTGTGTACTTGCTGTTCTAGTAATAGTAATTGGATTTTGATTCTTGTGTAGGCGACATCCGACTCCAACTAAAGAGATGCTTGAACCCTTGCTACGTGTTTCTGCTGCAATTGGCCTGAACTTGGATGTCTCATCATCTAAAGCATTAGCTGATTCTCTTGACCTTGCCGTGGTATATATTTTATTTATATTTTGCGTTTTCACATCATTTTTGTTTTCTATTAACAGTATATCATATATGGTTCTTGTATAATTATTTTCTGTAAAAATGCTATGATTTGGCCTCCGAATCTTTGATGATATACTTTTTATGGCGCACACATTGCTAGCTCAAGTATTTATTTTTTGATGATATTATATGGTCTCAAATATTTCTCTCTCTCATGCGGAGTACCTTTTCAGGGCGGTGATCCATACTTCAACAAGTTGATCCGTATTCTTGCCACTAGATGCATGAGTCAGGTAATTTGAAAGTAAATGAGAACCCTTGAAATTTTTATGAATTTGAAAGAAATTGTATTGAGAAGTAATCTATATGGAACTCGGGACACGTCTATTTGTTTTTCACATTTACAAGGGAAACTTGATTTTTTTGTCTTGTTTCATAGGCAGTTTATTTCTGTAGTGGAGATCTCAGCCCACCAGAATATCATCATTATGGGCTTGCAACACCTTTATATACCCATTTCACATCACCTATAAGAAGATATGCAGGTAGGTATATGTTCATTATGATAATATGTGTTAGCTTGATCAAATGTGCACAGTAACACAGATGAAATGTGTGTTTTTCTGCAGATGTCATTGTACACAGGCTACTTGCTGCTTCTATAGGAATATCCAAGTTGCCATCTGTATTTCAAGACAGGCTGCAACTCACCAGTATTGCAGACAGTAAGTAATTTCTTTCATGATCTAATAATACTTAATCATATATGTTTTTATCCAGCTTTAGTGGAAGTTTTCTCTAGGACAAAACTATATTTGTCAACACAACTCAAATCAAATAGTAAAATTTTCTTTACCGGTCTTGTTCTTTTGGTGTGACATTTTAAATCTTATTAATGATGTTTTATTTGTATCTGGTGTAGATTTAAATTATAGGCACAGGAATGCTCAGATGGCAGGGCGGGCCTCTGTAGAGCTGCATACTCTCATTTATTTCCGGAAGAGGTACATGGCAGCTTCTCCACTGTGTTACTACTATGGTTATCTTTTTGTACTTTGCAGCTTATTATGGAGTTTGTTTGTTTTTTGTTCATGCAGGCCAACAGATACGGAGGCTAGGATAGTAAAGATAAGATCTAATGGATTTTTTGTGTTTGTTCCCAAGTAAAGTATCTTTCCCCTCATTTCTATATTTTAATTTTTCTTTGTTATACCATGAAATGGCGATGATAAAAATAACATAAGAGAATGTTTTGCTTTATTTCAGTAGGTGTTGTAAGGACTGAAGCACCTATTATGCTTTCAGTGAGTTTTTCATTTAAGGTTTGTATGCTATTTTTCTCTTCACAGATACGGTATCGAAGGACCTGTATATTTGACAACAAGAGCTGAAAAGGGTAGTGGAGAATGGTATGTAGATGAACAAGAGCAAAAGATTAAAAAGATGGATGGAAGCCTTTCATACAGCATTTTGCAGACAGTACAAATTCACATGGAGGTTGTGGAGCCCCAGCCTAACCGGCCAAAACTTCAGCTTACTCTCATCTAGAGATATGAGCATTGAACAAGAAGCATGCTGTGAAGTGTACTTCGTATTTGTATTGCTATCCACGTTTCAGAACTTACAGATGTCTGATATTGGAATTGACTTGTATGAATGTGTTGTTGGAAGGGAAAGAAAACATAGGTTCTGTTGTAGCTTGGAGAAACAACATGATAAATGGTTGATGACAAGTCTTACCGATAGAAAATGATTCACAGAAAGTGAATTCAAATTCAACATTTTTTAATCTCTTTTTCTTCGTAGTTTTTCTTAAGGCACACAATTGCTTTATCCTGTTATTCGGATTCATCAGATGAGTCTATGTTGTCTTTCCATTTAGTGTGATCTCTTTTATTTTCATCTTTATGGATAGCTTTATTTACGGTAGATTTTTTAAGTTCCTTGAGATGTTTTAGTTCATGCAAAATTTCCTGTAATTTATCAAGTATACTAGTCAAATCTCTAGATGAAGAATTCTTATTGTTTGAAATTGTAGTTACTTTAGATTGCCAACAAAAATTATAATTCTAAGAATTTGTTTGTCAAACTAATTTTGAAAATTTCTTTAAGAGTTTTGAGATAGTATATTTTATGGATAAACCAGTTTTGAATTTCCTTTAGATGTTTTAGTTAACACAGTCTAGATCAAATGTGTTTGTTCTAATCATTTTGATCCCAATGTTATCTTTTGAATGTCCTTTAGATGTTTTAGTTAACACAGTCTAGATCAAATGTGTTTATTCTAATCATTTTGATCCCAATGTTATCAACTCAAAAGTTGAAAACATAACAATGACCGATAACGGCTAGTTTTCCTTGGCGCCGTCGCTGTTTCTCCTCTACGTCCTCCTTCCTTCTTCTCTGTTCTTCTCCCCTCCTCCTTTTCTCCTATCTTTCTTTTATCATGGATGTCTCTATGCATTTCCCAGAAGCATATGCTGAAAAATCTTCTTCAAACACCTCCGCTGTGAACATCAACACCTCAGGGCCGGTGAAACCAAAATCTTTCGCTTCGGTGGTTTCCAATAATGTGTGTGATATACCACTCAGTCAACTTCCTACTCCCTGTTTAAAAGGGGATAAGCTTGCCATCACTATTCCTGAAGAGGAATATGCTCTTGGAGTCGAGGCTTGCAAACACCATTTACACGGCAGGGTGGTGTGGTCAAAAGGCTCTCAACCGCTTACGGTGGTCTCTCTGAAAAACAAGCTTTCTGAGCTTTGGCCCTCAATTGGCAAATGGGGAGTCACATCTCTCGGCAAAGGGTTCTTTGAGTTTGCTTTCTCCTCTCTGGAAGATGTGCAAAGGGTGAGATCGGTGAATGCTTGGACTCTGCCTAACGGAATCCTCAAGCTTTTCCCGTGGACAAAAGATTTTGTCCCGGCTACTCTGAAACAAACTTCTGCGCAGGTTTGGATTCGTATTCATGGTCTTTCACAGGAATATTGGCGTCCGAGAATTCTTTTTGCTATTGCAAGTAGTATTGGCACGCTGATTTGTATCGACTCTGCTTCAAATAAATCTGTTTTTGAAAGGCCATTTGGGCACTTTGTTCGTATTTTGGTGGATTTAGACCTTACCAAAGAACTCAGCTACAAAATCTTAGTGGAAAGGGTAGGCTTTGCTTTTTTTGTTGATATAGAATATGAAAAAATACCTGAGTTTTGTACTTTCTGTAATAGCATTGGGCACTCTGTGGTCAATTGTAAAAAAAAGGAAATAGCTAGTGATAAGGGGACTGAGCAGGTTTTGAGGAATGAGAGGTATTCTTACAAACCTACTGGGAAAAGTTCACTGTTGGAGAGGGCTCTAAGGTCAACAAAGATGTCCAGATTTTGGATGCGGATACTTTGGAAGGAAACAATACTGTTATGGATAACTCTGATGATCCAAAAGATGATGGGCTGAAGGAAGGCCAAATTTAAGAAAACAATGTTATTGTTGAATCTGCAGAGAAGACAAGTGATTTAAATACGACTATACTGGTCTCTGTCCTCACGCCCATTCCGGTTGGAACTGCTGGATCTTCTGATGGAGAATTTGTGGATGCTACACAATTGATTGAAGGTGTGCCTGAAACTCAATTGGATGAAAGATTTAAGGCTCAAGTTACAGACTTTTTGAAAGATTCATGGGATAATATGGCTGACATGGATGATCCAGGGGTGGACCTTTTTCCACAAAAGGATTTTCAGCTGGTCACTAGCAAGAAAAGGCGAAACAAAAAAGCGGTGGCTGTTTCTAACACTAGGCAAGTTCCTGGTAAAAACTCTCTAACCTTATGAAGTGCCTTTATTGGAACATAAGGGGAATAGCTAATAATTCCTCAAGACTTGCTTTAAAGAAACTGCTGCTGAATAACTCTCCTGAGTTTGTTTTTATATCTGAACCCTGGATGGACTTTCAGAACTTTCCTCAAAGATGGTTACTTAGGTTTGATCTTAAACCTTTTGCTTTCAATAAAAGGGAAGGTTTGCTCCCAAACCTTTGTGTTTCTGTAAGTCAAACTTAAATCCTAACATCTTAGCTATTGATAGTCAACAGGTTTCCTTTTCTATTATGGTTAACAACATTTTATTTGGCTATTCTGTGATCTATGCGTCTACCTGTTATGCTGTTAGAAGGAATTTATGGACTAACCTTAACAACATCACTCAAAACTTTAAGATTCCTTGGTCCTTTATAGGGGACTTCAATGCTATCATTAGTGCTGAAGAGTATATGGGTTTTAGTACTCCTTCTGTCACTCCCATGAATGAGTTTTTCCAATGGTCTGACTCAAATCATCTTATTCATCTTCCCACAGTTGGAAACTATTACACTTGGAGTAATGGTAGAAAGGGTAGACAACACACTGAAAAAAGGCTTGATAGGGTGATATGTAACATGGATATGCTCGATGCTTGCAGTACTGTGGTGTGTAATACCTTATCTAGAATTAGATCGGATCACTATCCCATTTTTTTTTACCTCTCTTACTGATAATTTTCAATACAAAACTCAATTCAAATTTCTCAAAATGTGGTCTTTGGATGAAGACTGTGAGAGAATCATTAAAGAGGTTTGGGGATCTAAGATATATGGCTGCCCTATGTTTATTTTAGATCAAAAGCTTAGGAACCTTAAGAAAAAGCTTAAAGAGTGGAACAAGTCTAATTTTGGAGATGTTAAGACCAATGTCATAGAAGCTGAAAATGCTTTAAATAGCATTCAACACAAAATTAATCTGGAGGGTTACTCTGATGTGCTCCAGGTTGATGAAGCTAAAGCCCAGTATAAGCTTGAAAAAGCTTTGATCATGGAGGAGGAATTCTGGAGAGAAAAAGCTAACATTAATTGGCACATTGAGGGGGATAGGAACACAATCTTTTTTCACACATTTGCCAAGATTAAAAGAAAACAGTGTCTCATTTCATCTCTTAATATTGATGATGTTGTTACTACTGATCAAAACATTATAGAAAGCAATCTTGTTAATCATTTCAATAATCTTTTTAACCAGGATGTGGTGATGCAGGATACAGGGCTAATAGAGTGATACCCAGTCTTGTTAATGATCACATCAATGCTATGCTTACTGCTCTTCCTAGTGCTAATGAGATTAAAAATGCTGTGATGAGCCTTAACTCCAATTCTGCCCCTGGCCCTGATGGCTTTGGGGCTTTTTTCTTTCAAAATTTTTGGAGCATAATTGATTTGGAGGTCATTAATGCTGTGACTCAATTCTTCATTCATGATTGGATTTTGCCTAACTTTAACTCTAACACTTTAATTCTCATCCATAAGAACAATGAGCCTAACAACATTAATCATTATAGACCGATTGCCCTTGCTAACTTCAAGTTTAAAATTATCACTAAAATCTTAGCTGATAGGCTTGCTGCCATTTTACCCTCTTTGATCTCCAAGGAACAAAATGGTTTTGTCCATGGTAGAAGCAAGGACTGCATTTGCCTTACTTCTAAAGCCATTAACTTGTTGGACAATAAGAGCTTCAGTGGAAATGTTGCTTTGAAGATTGATATCTCCAAAGCCTTTGACACATTAAATTGGGATTTTATGCTTAAAACTCTTAGCTGTTTTGGGTTTTGTAGTAAGTTTTGTAACTGGATTAAAACCTTGTTGAATTCTGCTCATTTGTCCATTGGTGTTAATGGTAAGCAAGCTGGTTTTTTCAAATGCTCTAATGGGGTCAGGCAAGGAGACCCTCTGTGCACTCTTTTGTTTTGCTTGGCTGAAGAGGTCCTCAGCAGAGGTATATCTAATCTGGTTGACACTAATTGTATTAATCTTATCAAGGCAAACAGACATACTTTTGTTCCTTCTCACACCCTGTATGCAGATGACATCATGATCTTTTGTAGAGGTGACATTAAATCCATTACTGCTATTTCTAATCTCCTTAAAGAGTATGCCCTTTGCTCAGGTCAGAAGTGTAATAGTTCTAAGTCCCTCATTTATGCTGGAGGGATGTCCATAGGGAGGTTTTCTCACTTGGCAAATCTCATTGGGTTCACCAAGGCTATTCCACCTTTCTTGTATCTTGGTGCACCTATCTTTGTTGGCAAACCTAGATACTCTTACTTCTTGTTTGTGGCAGATAAAATCAAGCTCAAGTTAGCTGGTTGGAAGGCCAAGATGCTCTCAATGGCGGGTAGGCTGCAGCTGCTTAAATCTGTGGTTCAGAGCATGATGGTTCACTGCATCTCTGTTTACAATTGGCCTTGCTCTCTCATGAAACAAATCACTACTTGGATGCGAAACTTTCTGTGGAATGGTAATTTGGAACAAAAGAAGATTGTCACTGTGGCTTGGCGCCATTGCTGTAAAAGCTTCAAGGATGGAGGGATAGGCCTTAAATCTTTGGACACTCTTATCTCTGCTTCCAACCTGCATCTTTGTTGGAATTTTGCTAAGCAAAATGGTGGTTGGACTTCTCTCCTTGCTGCTCGGGTCCTCAGAGGTAACAGATCTGTAACATTTCATGTTAAATCTTCCATTTGGTCCAACATTAAGGAGAGTTATCCTAAGGTTTTGGAGAATTCGAAATGGTTGATTGGTGATGGAACCCGGGTGAACTTTTGGCTGGATTGTTGGCTTGAAGAGCCTTTAGTCAAGCTGATGCATATTCCTGATATTTATCATAATACTCTTACTACCATGGTCAAAGATTGGAAGCTGAATAACTCTTGGAGTGTTCCTGTTAATGTGCAAACAACCTTCCCTCTGCTAATGTCTAGAATCTCTGCCATTGATCTGCCCGAGGGTGATGTGGAAGATACTAGAGTTTGGAAAAGCAATGACTCAGGGGAGCTAAATCTTAAGTCTGCCTATAAATTACTGCAGAAGCAGTGTTCTTCTCCGGTTGCTCAGTGGATCTCAAATATCTTTCCTTGGAACAAATGTGTTCCTCCTTCTCAATCAATGTTGATTTGGAGAATGCTTCGTAGAAGATTGCCCACTGATGAGAATATGAGCATTCGTGGATTCCATCAAACTTCCATGTGCACTCTTTGTAAGATGGAATTGGAGACGACAACCCACCTTTTCTTCCAATGTGCTTTTGCTAAAAATATTTGGTCCTAGCTCTGTCAAAAGATGCAGTTTTCGGGCTACATAGGTAACTTGCAGGATTGCATTGATTTGATGAAGGCTCAACCTTCTCCTCAAGCTATGGTGGTGGCTATCTCTTGTATATGTAACTGTTTTTACCAGGTTTGGAGGGCTAGGAATATTGGCCGGTTCGAGGGCAAAAATCTAACTTGGAATTATTGTGTTAGCATGATTATGGCTAGAGCTAAGTTGGCGGGTGATAACACTTTAAATTGTTCTAATAACTCCATTCACAATTTCTCTATTCTTAAAGGTTTTGATGTGAATTTACATCCGAGCAGGCATGTTTCTTCTAAGGAGGTCTTATGGATCCCTCCGCCCACTGGCTGGATTAAGGTGAATATAGATGGGCTTGCCATTGGGAATCCTTCCTTGATGGCTTGTGGTGGGATTTTTAGAAATGCTCAGGGTTGTCATCTTGGTAGTTTCAGTGATTTCCTTGGCTCTGGAAATGCTGTTTTGGCTGAGTTGTTGGCAGCTATTATGGCCATGGAAAAGATCATAAATATGGGATGGAAGAATATTTGGTTGGAATCTGATTGCACTCTGGTTGTAAATGCTTTTAGTAATTCTTCTTTGGTTCCGTGGAGTATCAAATCTCGTTGGCTCAACTGTGTTGCGATCTTTCGCACTACGGACTTCATGGTATCCCATGCTTATAGGGAGGCCAATTTTTGTGCTGATACTTTGGCGAACATCGGGTTTTCGTCTCGTAGATATGCTTGGTTTAATTCTGTTCACTCCACTATTGTTAAAGACTTCCTTTTAGATAAGGAGGGTGTTCTTAGAATTAGGCTTTGCACTCTTTAGGGGTTTTGGTTTTGTCCCCCCCTCTTTTTGTGTAACTTGGTTTTCTTTTTAATATATTCTTCAGTTTAAAAAAAAAATTGATCCCAATGTTATCTTTATAGATCAATTTGGAAATTGTTCTTTCGATTAGAGTCCTAAGAGTGTGTTTAGACAAGGTAATTAAAAATTTTAAAGGAATTTTAAATTTAAAGCAATTCAATTGAAATTTATTTATTTTTAAATTATTTTGTTTGAATGAATTATTAAAATAATTCATTGTTAGATTTTTAGGGTATTTTTTACAAAATTTAAAATTTCTGAACCAAATTAAAAAATTGAAAAGTAGGGACTAATTCGCAATTTTTAAAAATTTGAAGATTAAATTGTAAATTTTAAATAATTATTAAGGACCAATTTACAATTTTTTGAAAAATTTTAAAGCCGATTTTGTAACTCAGATGCAAGTCTTATAGAAGAGGGCTTATGGGGAATATAAGTGGTGATTCGAAACGATCTTGGTCATTCAGATCAGAAGCACAGAAACAAAGATCCTCAAGTTGCAGAAGCCATGGCGATGAAAGCAACAACGGGGATTGCTTGAAAGTGCAATTTCAAAAGTATAGAGTTTGAATCTGATTAAGATGATGAATAATGGAGACGAAAGTCTACCTAGAAACGAAGTGAGTCTGATCTGCAAAGCCATGTAGAAGATGAGAAACAAGTTTGAAAGAATTAGGTTTAGGTACACCACAGAGACAACATCGTTACGACATATAAGCTTGCTAGGATTAAGGTTAGAAAGTATAATCCTCTTGGCGAACCGGGTAGCCCAAGTGAGCTCAAGGTCCGAATGTAATAGTTTCTTTTAAAAAAAATTAGCTTCTAATTGTTATAGTTTTTAATTTTTTAAAATGTTATATAAAAATTTAAAAGAATGCTTAAAATGAAAAGTTATTTTGGGTCATTAATATTATTTTAAGGAGATATCTTTTTTTAAAAATGAGTGATTTTTATTATGTCAATATATCTAACAATAAGTATTTAAATTAATAACTTTCAAATAATTTTGAAATAGTTTTATTATTTTCTTAAAAAATATTCATACTTTTTTTAAATCTGTAAACATTTAAAATCATTTTATTTCAAAATCTCTAACAAACTTACTCTTAAATTTACTGCGAAATGCAAGTAATTTCATTTCACATTTGGACAAATACTACATATCTTCTCATAATCTAGTTAAACTAAACATTAATAATAGGTTGATATGCTAAAACTGCTCCCTAAGTCTAAGATATATAAACCAAGGTTTAGTTTTCATGGTTCTGTACATTTGTTTGAGAAGATAAAACAATCTTATTAAGATAATGACCATAGGAGGAATGTTGACCAAAGAGTGAGTGCTATAGCTGAAGCCCCATATGTCCACAATAGTATAACTGAAAACTCTTCTGTGCCTACTTCAAACAGCTGAGCCATCGTACCTTCATAATATCATTCAAATGTCATATCACCAACCTATGAACTCTGGACACATAGAGACGGACGCAGACATAACACCGACACTGATACGTCGACATCGATAATAATTTTAAAAAATAAATAGATTAATCGTAATTACATGTGTTGATATCATGTTGGTGTCAAAGTCTAATATCAATATAGACACCGGCATATGTTTTTTTCCAGATTTGTCAGTGTTTCAGAGCTATGATGCACAGACTCCGACACAGACACCGTGACATGATACGGATACTGACACGTTGACAATGCTAATAACTCAAAAAAATAAAAATAAATTGAACGTAATCATAGGTGTCGGTAGTATCATGTCGGTGTCACACATTTTTTAGAGGTATCGGTGTTTCCGAGTTAGCAACAATAGTAACTACATATAAATCACTTACTAATATTCATTGCTGGTGGTAAGGCATACTGTATTACTAACACATATTGAAACAAAGGATCCAGTGGGAGGAACCCTAAATTTGCAGCTGTTTTCACAATAAAAAATCCAATAGCTGGTAGACAGAAAAATCTTGCAATGATGATACAAATGAGCACCAATGGTTTGATACTTGTTGAACTCATTCCTGCAATTTCATCACATTAAAAATGAATCATTAGTTTTTAGATTGTTCAAAATTTGTTGAGGAAGAAAAGATTAATGTACATATATCTTTTGGAAGTTAAATTTCATATACCTTGTACAAGGTTTCCACCAAGCAAAATTGTGATGCAAGGAATTGTACCATCCCTATATAAAATCAATTCAGTCACTATCGACATTTCAGATTGAAAACGTGTTCAATACATGTCAGTATCAAACAACAACGACATGATACAGACACATGTATCTGATATCATTGTCGTGTTTTGTGTTCATGTCAGTGTCATGGATAAGCGCATACATACCCTAGCAACTGAATGGAGTCTTGGATCACTTTCAGCGGAGCATCTTGTCCGATTATTAGGCTCCTTAGCCATTTAACCCCACCAAAGAGGAAGCCTAAAAACTGGTCATGGAATACGAGGTGAAATTTCTCTTGACCATTTTATTTACTTTAACATTGAAATAAAAAAACTAAGCCAGCAAGTAAAAACCAAAAGAAAGTCATATAACTCACAGTAGCTATTGTTGGAGGTGACATTACTTCTTTCAGAATTTGGCTTGAACCTTCCATAATTTTATGCATAAAAGATTTAGTGTTTGGCACAGTGGTCAGACCTTGATCTACAAGCTACAGATTTGGAACCATTAGATAATTAAACACGACACAGACATATCGACTATAATATCATATCATATCAGTGTCTGACACTTGACACATCTTAAATATGAAGTGTTAGAGTCTTACTATTTGGCTCTCAGCATCTCCAACACTATCATTTCCCTTGAGAAGTTGAGTTTTTACAGTAGTATCAAAGTCTGCATTGGCAACCTTTAAAAGTTCATCTGCCACAAACGCCTTATACTTCATTGAACTTTGTCGAATTAGTTGGTAAGTGAAGGTCCATACGAAAACACCACCAAGCTACAACAGTTAACCCAGGACATGATAACATGAGATAGTAATACACAAGCTGTGATGGTTTAAGCAAATCTAATGTAAAAAATGAAAATGCCATAGTTACCGCTAAAGAGAAAAAAGAGTAAGAGAGTGCTCTAGCGTGACAAGCATCGCGTGTTCCAAATGGTGTTACTCTCTGATTACAGATTGCAGGGATGATTACTACTGGAAGGTTTCCCATATTTCCTGATCATAGAATCATCATGAAATCAATATAAGATGCTCATAGTGTCTAACATTAGTGCGACAACTTTTGGACCCTGTGAGATAGCCTGTGTTGCACGCCCTCAAAGACAGGCATGACGTCAACCCTAACTTAGAATTAGATGCTATATATGCTACCTGTTGAACATGAAGCAATAATAAGACCTTCGATTTTCGAGTTTGGTTTTAGTAGCTTAACAATTATCCATCCAAGAATCCCTCCAATTAAGAAGGTGAGTCCAAGGTTAACTGGCATAAACCACCTACATTCATGAGTAAACAATATATATATGGTTAACATAAATAAACAGAAATAAAAAGCCATAATGTCCTTCCTTAATTATTGTGGTTTCCATTCAAATATATGCAAAGTTTTATCTAAATTGTTAAAAACCAAAAAGTGTGTACCATGATATCATATCATCAAGAGAAACACTCTTTGCAAAACTTGCAAATATAAGTGAAGGAGTGAATGCAAAGAAGACAATCTGCACAAGGCATAAACAAAATCCAAAAAAACAATGTTAAGGTTAGATGAGTTCAAACATACACATCGATATCGAATTCGTGTAAATGCTCTTTTAATTACCTTGTTCAACGATTTTCGAAAGTCGGCCGAAAGAAGATTATCACCATGGTCAGTTGCCATAAAAGCTCCCACTGCACTTATGAGAAGGACTTGAATGATAGGGGCAGATGCCACCTCCAATTGTTCCCAAAAACTCATCTAGCTTTTCTTCTATTGTTCTGATCTACTTTTCTTGTTGCTCAAGGCAACTGTTATAGCACTATTATTGCTTTCTGTTTTGTTAGAAATTTGAAGAAAGGAGAAATAGTGTGCATGGATATTGATGAGAAAATGATGGTATGAAATCTGTGAATAAGAAGTGAAATCTGTGCAGAAGATGAAGAAGAAGCAATGAGTTTGTGAAGAAGGAAAGAGAGGAAGTTATGATCGAGAAAACTATTTGTTAGGGAGTTACGTGTTTTGCATGTTTCGTTATTTGCGCATGGCCTCAAAGGATGGAGATTACACGTATATATAATGAGTCATATGATAGTCTTGATAATCTTGTTTTTATTAATAAAATAGTTAGTAAATTTTTTACCTATAAAAGAATAGTATTAATTTTATTCTATGATTTATTCATTTCCATACAAAAATTTATTCTTTAAAATATGTTGTGGAATTTTATTTATGAATAAAGATTATTATATTGTAAAAATTATAATGAATATATTTATTTCTTTGTAAAAATTTGAAATCTAATTAATTAACAGATAAACATAAGTTTTATATGGCACAAATAGTTTAGTCTCCTATATAGGAACAAATCGAATTTTTATTTTTATTTATGTCTTCATGGTGACTAAATCATTTAATGAAATGATCAAGTATTAAAGTTTTGTTTTTCGGTTTGGTTTCTAAATAAATGAAAAATTATACAGTCAAACACTTACTTAATAACCATTAATATAATTTTAATAAATTAAATTGTTTCCATTTAATAAAAATTATACAGTTATCAATGAATAATATCAAAAATGCCAAAATTATTTCTTATAAAGTAATTTTTAAACAAGTAATTTTCATGATTTCTACTGATATTAATAAATTCTATACATAAATTTTTATATATGAGGTTTCAAATCCAAGTCCCTTCAAGTTAAATGATTTTCACTTTACAACTAGACAAATCAATTTCTATCGTTAATAAAGTGACTATCATATACAACTAGAAAAATCAATTTCTATTGTTACTAAAGTATTTACAACAAGACAAATCAATTTCTATTGTTAGTAAAATGACTATTATTTACAACTACATAAATCAATTTCTATTGTTAATAAAATGATTATCATTTACAACTAGACAAATTAATTTCTACGGTTAGTAAAGTGACTATCAATAACAACTAGACAAATCAATTTCTATTGTTAGAAAAGTGACTATCATTTACAAATAGACAAATTAATTTCTATTGTATTAAATTGACTGTCATTTAATCTGAAGAGACTTAGGTTCGAGACCATGTTGATACAAATTTTGTATTTTTTATTTTAAATTTATAATTGTTTAAGATTAACCACATGGGCCTGAGTTCAACTCTTTATAAGAAACAATTTTGGCTTTTTTTATATTATTAATTTATAATTGTTTAAAAATGAAATTAAAAATAAAATTAAAAATAAAAATTAATTTAGTATTTAAAAAATGAAAAATAAATAAAATCCAACGTGGCAGTCCAGTCGCGGTTTAAAACTAGAAAAAAATCGGTTTAAAAAAAATATTAACAGAAGGACTTATATGATCCGGTTAAATTTTATGAGGGATTAAATTGGGTCTATTTTATTATGAAGGACTGATTTGACTCGTGTAATATTTGTGAGGGATCAAAATGAGTCTTCACTCTAAAAATTATAACAAATTGTGACTAAAAAAAACATAATAATCTTGAAAATAGGTATAAAAGTAATAAAGTATTTTCCCAAATGATATTTTTTAAAAATGTTCATGAATGTGTGTGTTTATCATATTTCTTATTTTTGACTTGATATGAATTCATATTTTTCTTATGTGAAATTTAATATTCATTATGATTTTTCTCATTTTTTTTCGATAAACAAAGGTAGTAAAAAGATGCTGGGAAGATAAGAAAGATGCTGGGAGATTTGCTATGGTTTTAGAGAGCCTTTGGAAGAACCGTAACAATATTGTTTGGAAGAATAACAACGAGGATCTTGCTAGAATTGGTATTTAAGCTTATTATAACTGGTTTCATTGGTTTGATGTCCATGATGTTGATGATTCGAGTGTTGCTAATCAGCTCCCTTTGATGTGGACCCCCCAACTGAAGGGTGGTTGAAGTGTAACGTTGACGTCGATTTTAATAGTCATTACCAAACTACGAATAGGGGTTGGTGCCTTAGAGATAATTTGGGAAGATTTATCACTGCAGGTGTAGCTTGGGATAGAGGTACTATGTCTCCCATAGAAGCTGAAGCTTTGGCGTTGAAAGAGATAATTCATAATGCTATTACTATGAATTTGAGTAATGTGATCTTTGAAAGCGACTCTCAAGTGATGATTCATGGAATCAACACTAGGTTGCCGGTAGTTCTAAGTTTAATTATATTATTATTTCTATCCAGAATTTGTTGAGTCTTGTTACAAATTTTGAGGTTAAGTTTATTAATCGTCAACCGAATATAGTTGCTGACTCGTTAGTTAAAGGCGGCCAATTCTTAGTTTAGACACAGTGTCGTTAATATTATTCCTCCTTGTATTAATGTTCATTTGTTTAATGATATGAGTTAAGTTTGTTTTGTAAAAAAAATAGTAAAGATTAAAAATTCACACACAATATGTAATGTAAGTCCTAAGTTCCACGTTACATTATATTCAACTTAACAATATTAATATTTATGAGTTAAACTTAGAAATCCAGATTTCTCTCCGATTTGTTACTTGTAATTCAAATTCAACCTTATTATATTTGCATTTTATTTTGGTGTTGCATTTAGCTTTAATTTGAGATGCATTTGAATTTAGCTTTAAAATTTTTACTAGAAAATACTAAAATTCTAAATGCATAATTTTTCTAAATTTTTTATGATAAGATTAAAAATAAATGGTAAATATGGTGATAAATAAAATTAAAAGACTAAAGTAAACTTTTTCTTAGAAGATAAATTAAAATTAATTATGATGATAAAATGAAATGAAATTAAATTATAATTACTTTTTTTAGAAATTTGACCTCCAATTAAACAAAACTCTTAATTTCATTATTTTATGAAAATTTTCTACTACAATTAAGAAAATGTGAAACAATAAAAATTAACAACATACCTATATGTTTTGAAATTTGTTTGATTGTTTGGACAAAATTTGAGTACTACATAAACTCTTTCTAAATAAGCTCTCTACTAGGCTTGATATGGGCCATAAAATACATCCTTACGGGCAATCAAACACATGGTGTATCCCATGTGTTTGGATTCTGAAGAAAATTCTTTTCACTTATTTCTGTCTTGTCCGTTTGTTTCAGGGATTTGGAGAAGAGTTAGTGTATGACTTGGGGGTGGAATGAGCTTTAATGTATCCGTCCCGTTTCGTTTTTTCGAGCCAGAGTTTTTTTATACAATTTTATTATTTTTAAGCTTAAAAGTTTCAATATCTGCGGACCTTCTCTGCACCGCCTTCATTTTTTACAGGATGAATTTTAAACCTCCACTCTCAAATATGTCTATTCTGCTCTGTTCCGTATTTTACACTGACTTTTACGGAAGAGACTTAAACGGTTAAACGGATAGAGATGCTCGTTTCCCACCCCCTAGTTCTTTTGTTGAGTTATATCCATGGGTTAAATACCCCTTTAATCAAATTTAATACATTTTCTTACTTATAACTTTTTTTTATATAAATTTAATTAAAATGAAAAAAAACTAGTTAAAACACTTTATTTAAGGTTAGATTTAATAAGATTTGTCCGTAAATATTTATACTTACAAACATTTTCTTAAAACAAACATAAAAGTATTCCAAAAAAAGCTTTTTTTAGACAAAACAAGAAAATAAAAAAAAACAAAAACATTTAATATTTAGATAAATTAGATTTGCCGGTGGATTATATTCCATGAACATTATCATTGATAGTATTACTTGTTTATGTAGTCGGTTGTATACTTCTTTCTTGTTTGTTCCTCCTCACTTCCTCTTTGTCTATTTAATACGTATCACTAGAAAAATTGTCTCCTAAAAAATAAAATATTAACATTTGTCTTTTATTATTTTTTGTCCAAGAAAATATCAATTTCAATTCAACCACTGATTTTAATGCTTCACCATTTTTAGCCTTGAATATTTCTCATAACCTTGCCTTTCATTTCAATCTGTCTCTTTTTTCTTTCTTATCAACCTTGCATTTTAATTCAAATTGCCCAAATTCAAGGATAACGAGACTTTTAACGTTAGAAAGACTAAAGAGTAAGACTAAATTCAAGAAATGAAAATTAAACTTTTTAAACTATTACAACAAAAAAGTAGGATAACACTATTAAGTTCGAAAATTGAATCACACAAACTTAGTTTTAAGAAATAAATCATGATTAAAAGGATAACACTATTTTACCACTGTATGTTTTATTTTAAGATAACTTTTTATTAAAAAAGTGCACATGATTAATTAAATTGCTAATTACGGTAAAAAAATAAATAAATCATGTAATAGAGAGGGACCAATGCAATAAAAAAAAAAGAAGAAAAGATTAATATTGACCTAAGTGTAACACTGAGAGAGACAATTTCCTTATTTTCATTTGTTGCCAAATCATTTGCAAGATATTCTTTTGCTTGATTTTTGCCATGATTGCAAGCCTGATTTCTCCACATGCTTCATGTAAGAGTCCTTGTTTTTAATTAATTAACACTAAGGTACATTTTTGGTACCTTCTTTTTTTTTTTTTTTAATAATTCATAATTCACATTTTAACTAACATAAAAACAGATAAGGAATAAAATAATTATTATAAAACAATATCTTTTATCATTACTTTTAAAAAATTTGTGCTTCTATTTCACTTCAATAGTTCAATGTCTTTCTTAAATTAAAAGAAAACTAGTTAAAATACTCTTAAGGTTGGATTTAATAAGATTCATTCACATATATTTATACTTAAAAATATTTTCCTCAACAAATAAAATAAAAGTATTAAAAAAGCTTCTTTTTGTAGACAAAAGAAGAAAATAAAACATACACACAATATTTATATTTAGATAAATTAGATTTGCCGGTGGATCATATTCTATTAACATGCATGATGCATGTTACATCTCTTATATTTTATCAAACTTATCAAATCTCTCTCTGTTCTCTATTTTTTTTCTCTTTCATCACTTTCTAACTTCTTTCTTCCAAAAAAATCTATCAATCTATAATATAAGAAAATTAATGGTTGTGGAAAAGTCTAAAATACCCTTATTTGATTTTTTGCCACTACATTAAAATTGTGGTTTTTTGGTCTTTGTACCCTTATTTTTGGTCTTTATTGTTTAAAATATTTTTATATACGACAACAACTTTATTATTAATTCAAATATTTTTATAAATAACGTCAAAACAAGAATAATATTTATAAACGGGGAAAAACATATTCTTTATTAAAATATTTTCATATACAAAAATATATTATTGTTATAAGCGGTAACAACTTTACTATTGATTCAAATATTGAATAATTTTTCACACTTAAAAACATCTATCTTTGCATATTAACGAAAACCTAAAGTTACTGATCACAATATTGCATATTGACGGGAACCTGAAGTTATTGATTATTTGTATTGAATATTAACGAAAACATGTAGTTACTGATCACAATATTAAATATTAACGGGAACCTGAAATTACTGATTAAAATATTGAATATTAACGGGAACATGAAGTTACTGATCAAAATAGTGAATAATAACGGAAACATGAAGTTACTGATCACAATATTGCATATTAACAGGAACCTGAAATTACTGATCACAATATTGCATATTAACGGAAACCTAAAGTTAGTGATTATTTCTATCGAATATTAACGAGAACATGAAGTTATTGATCACAATATTGAATTTTAACGGGAACTTGAAGTTACTGATTAAAATATTGAATATTAACGGGACGATGAAGTTACTGATCAAATAGTGAATATTAACGGGAACATGAAGTTACTAATCAAATAGTGAATATTAACGGTAACATGAAATTACTGATCAAAATGTTAATTACTTTTCATACACATTTTTTCTATTAAAAATATACATCTGAAACAACTGCGCATCCCGTACCAGAATCCGTACAAACGCACGGGTTTGTTACTGATTAAAATATTGAATTAACGGGAACATGGTTACTGATCAAAATAGTGAATATTAACGGGAACATTAAGTTACTGATCAGAATATTGAATATTAACGGGAACCTGAAGTTACTGATTAAATATTGAATACTAACGGGAACATGATGTTACTGATCACACAATATTGAATATTAACGGGAACCTGGAGTTACTGATTCAAATATTGAATATTAACGGGAACATGAAGTTACTGATTACAATATTGAATATTAACGAGAACCTGAACTTACTGATCATAATATTGAATATTAACGGGAACATGAAGATATTTATCAAAATATTGAATGTTAACGGTAACATGAAATTACTGATCAAAATGTTAATTACTTTTCATACACATTTTTTCTATTAAAAAATATACATCTGAAACAACTGCGCGTCTCGTACCAGAACCCGTGCGAACGCACGGGTTTGTTACTAGTTCTCAATAAAAAAACAAATCAATGACCGTACTTGTTTACGAAGTCAGACGGGTGTATACTTCTTGTTTGATCATCACTTCCTCTTTGTCTATTTGTTACCATTGTCTCCTAAAATAAAATTTGTCTTTTACTATTTTTTGTCCAAGAAAATTTCAATCTCAACCACTAACTTTAATGCCTCACTATTTAGCCTTGAATATTTCTGATAACATTCCCTTTCAAACTCTCTCATTAAATGAAAATTAAACTCTTTCAAACTATTTAATCGAATGCTTCTGAATTAAGGATAACGAGACTTTTAACATTAAATGAAAATTAAACTTTTTAAAATTATTACAAACAAAAATAGGATTACACTATTACTTCGAAAATTTATCACACAAATGTACCTTAAAAATGTTATATTTAATTTCGATTACAAAGTGACCACTAGGAATGGTAAAATGGATGGATTTGATGGATATGGATTGAATCAAACCAATCCATTAATCTATTACAATCCATTAAACTCTCTAAATAAAAATCCAATCCAATTCATCCATTAAAGAATAAAATCCATCCAATCCAATCCATCCATTAAAGAATAAAATCCATCCAATCCATCCATCAAAAATATTGTATTTTTAAAAAAATTTCATAAAAATAATAATTTACTTATTTTAAATTTTCATAAAAATAAAAATTTCATAAAAATTTTATTTTAAAATAATATTTTATTTTTCGTTCTTCCGAAAAAATTTGAATTTTCGTTTTTTCAAAAAAAATTTGATTTTTCGTTCTTCCGAAAAAATTTGAATTTTTCGTTTTTTCAAAAAAAACTCGATTTTTCGTTTTTCTGAAAAAGACTCTATTTTTTCGTTTTACCAAAAAAAAACTCGACTATTTTCGTTTTTCGAAAAAAACTCGACTTTTTTTCGTATTTTTGAGAAAAAAACTCGACTTTTTTTCGTTTTTCAAAAAAACTAGCGTGATACCCGTGCGTCCGCACGGGTACCCGTTGTGGCCGTGTTATTTTGTTCAATATAGATATTATTCTAGAGGTAAATGTCATAAAACCAGATGTGTAAAATATAGAAATTTCTTTTTAATAGGTTGGGGCAAAGTTTGTGATATTTTCATGAATAAAAATTATTTTCCGTTAATATTCAATATTTCGATCATTAACTTCATGTTCCCGTAAATATTTAATATGTTTATCAGTAATTCATGTTCTCGTTAATATTGAATATTTTATTCAGTAACTTCATGTTCCCGTTAATATTCAATAATTTGATCAATATCTTCATGTTCCCGCTAATATTCATTATTTTGATCAGTAACTTCGTATTCCCGTTAATGTTCCAAACTTGTTCCCGTTAATATTCAATATTTTTATCAGTAACTTCATGTTCCCGTTAATATTCTTTATTTTGATCAGTAACTCCGTGTTCCCGTTAATATTCATTATTTTGATCAATAACTCCATGTTCCCGTTAATATTCCAAATTTGTTGTCGTTAATATTGAAAAAATTTATCAGTAACTTCATATTCCGTTTATATTTAAAACAATTATCACTAATTTCGTGTTCTCGTTAATATTCAATATTTTGTCAATAACTCCGTGTTCCCGTTAATATTTATGTGAGACAGACATCATATGATTGTCTCGCTTTCTCAAATAAATAAATAAATTGAAGTTTGTTTAATTTTTTAAAATATTTTTTAATTTTATTTTTCAAAATTAGTTAATTTTAACTTAATAATAAAAAATGTGATGCATTTTTATTTTATTTTGAGTTGAATCAAAGTATTCTTGTGTTCCCGTTAATATTCAAAATTTGGATCAGTAAATTAATGTTTCCGATTATATTAAAAATTTTGATAAGTAACTTTGTCTTCCGTTAATATTCAATATTTTAATCAATAACTCTGTGCTCCCGTTAATGTTCAATATTTTAAATATTAACGGGATATTCGTGCATTCGCACGGGGACCAGTGTGGTACGCTCATTTGTTTTAATATTCAATATTTTGATCAGTAACTTCATGTTCCCGTTAATGTTCAATATTTCGATCAGTAACTTCATGTTCCCGTTAATATTCAATATTTTGATCAGTAATTCATGTTCTCGTTAATATTCAATATTTTATTCAGTAACTTCATGTTCCCGTTAATATTCAATATTTTGATTAATAACTTCATGTTCTTGCTTATATTTTCAATATTATATATTTTTTAAAGAAATTGATGTAATTATTATTATGATACAATTCGTTCAGCAAAGATACATAATAAAATTAAAAATGAAATTGATAAAGAATAGAATAATGAAGTGTTATTTTATTAATATGCAATAAAAATTGGAAAGATCAATAAAGAATATACAATATCGATTGTCCAATGCAATATAAAGTTAGTCACATTTATTAACATTGCTTCCCGTTAATATTTAATATTTTAATTGATAACTCCATGTTCCCGTTAATGTTCAATAGTTTGATCAATAACTTCATGTTTCCGTTAATATACAATATTTTTACCGATAACTTCATGTTTTCGCTAATATTAATATTTTGATCACTAACTTCATATTCCTGTTAATATTCAATATTTGTTAATATTCAATATTTTTATCAGTAACTTCATGTTCCCGTTATTAGTAAATTCATGTTTCCGTTATTATTCAATATTTTGATCAGTAACTTCACGTTTCCGTTATTATTCTCAGTATTTTTATAAGTAATGTTATGTTGTCCTTAATATTCAATGATTAATGATAATAAAATAATTAAAAATATTTCATATTATCATATAATTTTGATATTATTTAATTCTTACAGTATTTATGTATTTATTATAGATCAGAATACTATACTTTATAGTCATATCAAAAACTAAGAGGGTGTTGTCCTTATGTATTTCTCTACAATACTATTAAACTCATACACAACTTAACTTATGTTTTTTTATTAGTGTTGTTTACTGACGAGTATAAAGTATAGTATTGTTTTGTTTCGTTTCGTTTAGTTTTTTTTTTTTGATAAAATGGAGGGCCTAAGCCCAAAAACAAAAGAGAATTACACCGAATCTAAAAATAAACTGCTAATCCCTAAAGAATCCGCCGCCATAAGAGGCCATAAGAAATTTGGTGGCTCCTTGTGAACGGTGAAGGTCTTGTCAATATAACTTTGTTTTGCAAGCATATCCGCACACATGTTGGTAGATCTATAGGCATGAGAAATAACAACAATCTCGTGAAGATCCATGAGATTCTTAATCCTACGGAGGATAGCCACACACTCTAAATTGCTTGTCCTCCCTTCTTCAAGTGCAAGAACCACCTCCTTCGAGTCAATATTCACCTCAACCTTCCTAATACCCAAGGCTAAAGTAAGAGTTAGCCCTTCATAAACTCCCCAGAATTCTGCAAGAATAGCACTACTTCTCCCTAAGTATTTGTAGAAACCTCCCTTCCAGTCGCCATTGTGATCTCTGATGATTCCTCCACACCCAGCTTCCATACCACCTCTACTAGCTCCATCCGTATTAAGTTTTAGCATACTCTTAATAGGAGGTTTCCAACCCATGTATTCCATACCACCCTCATCATAACGACAATTCCTTGTAAACCGGGTAGCTTCCTCATAATCCTTAATATTTTTTTTCATGTTAGCTTAATATTTTAATTGATAACTCCATCTTCCCGTTAATGTTCAATAGTTTAAATAATATAATATAAATACATATTAAGAAATATAAAATAAAAATTAGAGTAATATTTATGATAATTAATTTAAATAATTGTAACTAATTTTTTTATAACTAATATGTTAATTTTTTATTTTATAACTAATATGGTTATTTTAAAAAAAATTAGAGTATATATAAATAAGCATTATATAGAAGTTGAAATGTTAGCTGAATAACAAAACACGTGCCTATAAGTTTTTTTTTGTATATAAATAATATTTGGATCACTATTTTATAAAAATATTTGTTCCCCGTTTATAAAAATAACATTGTCTATATTTATTTATTTTATATAAAATCATTTTTATATAATGTTTTATAATTTATTTTTAATTGAATGTAACATTTAATATTTTTAAAATAGAAAAATCAAATATATCGTAGATATTAGAAAATATTAAAAAATAAAAAATTTATTATCATTTAAAAATAAAAAGAATAAAAAAGGAAACAAATCAAATGCATATTATATTATTGTTTCGTCGTTTTGTTGTCTAATAACACTATTATATTAACAAAATGCTAAATATAGACAAATTAATAGACCTATATGGATAATTATATTAAAAATAAATTATTTTTTAGTATAAAAATAAATCTTATAACTATTAAATAATACACATAAAAATTAAAATTTTATAATTAGTTGTTCATCAAAATATAACACATCATAGCAAGTTATTTGCAATCTTATCTCCATCCACTCATAAAAATATGCTGTGTCTCCCCTTCATTGGTCCGTCCAAGATTTCATGGTATCTTTGCTCTATCGAATATCCTCACCATGATAATTTAAATATTTTTCTCGTATTTAGATAAGTAGTACATATTTATTAAATCATTATTTCAATGACATAGATTTCAATAGTAACATTTTTTTTCATATTTAGATCAATAATAGACATTACATTCTATTTTTCTCTTATTTTAATCATTATTATATTTTTTTATTATATTTTTCCCTAAGTTATTGTAATATATATATTTACTTAATTTATTTTAAATATTTTTGAAAAATCAAATTTATAAATATTTATCCATTTTAGACTTTAATGTAGCAATAATAATTATTTTACAAATAGAATTCTCAACTCAACAGAAACAAAAAATTATATTTTATGTCTATCTTCTTTATAATTTAAATGACTTGAATAATAACATAAAAGTAATACCTCCTTTTCCGTTTATTTTTCTTATTTTCACTTTTCTTATTTTCGATTTGGATTTTGTAGAGAATATTTTTTATTTTATTTATTTAAAGTCCAATATAATTTATTTAGGTTAAAATTTTTATAAATAAATATTTTGAAATTAATTAAATATATAGTTTATTAATGATCAAAAAACAAATCAAAAAACAAATCAAAATTCATTAGATATAATGGATTAGATATAATGGATTAAATTTTATTTATTCTTTTACTCTTAGTTTTTTTTTCTTCTTTAAATTCTATTAAAAAAATATATCAACAAAAATGAGACCCAAAATCACCGCAATTCGAGAAGAACGGGAAGTACCGTTCAACAGTAAAGTTGAAAAGACAGATTTATAATTCCAGAAGAACCGTTCAACAGTAAAGTTGGAAAAATGAGACTTATAATTCCAGAATAACCGGACTGTTCAAAAGTAAAGTTGGAAAGACCAGATTTATAAAAGTGTAATCATTTATAAGGTAGAAAACCAACGGAACCGTTCAACAATAAGATCAAAATAACATAAAAAAATGAAAATGAAAACTCACATTAAAACCAAAACAGTAACAAACAAACCACGTCAATGAAACACATACAATCATCACATTTATCACTGTATAATTTATCTATTCTCTTTTCAACCTATTACAAAAATTAATTGCACTCTGATTACAAAAATTGTACTTACATTTGTATTAACTTCTACTTCTTACGTACTCGTACTCTACAATTGTACTTACAAAAATGACAGAAATCAAATAAAACTAATGATTTGAAAACACTGATGGCAGTTTTTCCCTTGTTCAGATGAGTTTTGATGAAAACCCTATCAAAGTACATAAATGTAGAAAATCAAACCAATATGTCAGTTGGTTTGTTCTGATGTTGCTTGATCTCATTCCACCATCGTATCTAAATAACATAAGACCAAAATAATATAATATAAGAAAAAAAACTCATCAAATCATCTCAAAATGCTCCCTCTTGTTCGAAACAACCTTCCATTTGTGGTGCACTCGAACAGAAACTTTCCAAAGTTCTTTGCTATCGTTGATGTCACAGATTTTCGCCAATGGTCTCGCCATATCGTACAGCCAGTTAGCACAAGCAGCAAATTAAAAATGGTCTGATACTACAGAAAAGTGGAAGCCACAAATGCTATAAATAACACAATCATTACGTATAATGTAGCAGTTACAAACTCTTCATTACATAACTGATGGAGAAGGTGAATGGACAAAAGAAGATAAAGTCCTCATTATGTTAATTATGTAACACATAATTATGTAGAATGGAAGATGCATGGACAAAACCACACAAATGCTAATTATGTAACACATTCATAGTGGAATATGGAAGAACATAACTTCATAAATGAACAGTCCATGTGGCGCATCCATAAGCAACATTTCCTACTCTCAGAATAAGCCACTTGGCAGCATGAGAGGAACTCTTCAAAAAGATAGAGTTTTCTTATATTATAGATATAGATTTTTTCGTTTTCCCCAAAAAAACTCAACTTTTTTCATTTTTCCAAAAAAACTCAATTTTTTTCGTTTTTCAAAAAAAAAACTCAACTTTTTTCGTTTTCCCCAAAAAATCTCGACTTTTTTCATTTTTTCGAAAAAAACTCGATTTTTCCGTTTCTCGAAAAAACTCGACTTTTTTTGTTTTTCCGACAAAAACTCGATTTTTTTCGTTTTCCCCAAAAAATCTCGACTTTTTTCATTTTTTCAAAAAAAACTCGATTTTTCCGTTTTTCGAAAAAACTCGACTTTTTTCGTTTTTTCGAAAAAAAACTCGATTTTTTCCGTTTTCCCCAAAAAATCTCGACTTTTTTCATTTTTTCGAAAAAAACTCGATTTTTCCGTTTTTCGAAAAAACTCGACTTTTTTTCGTTTTTCCGACAAAAACTCGATTTTTTTCGCTTTCCCCAAAAAATCTCGACTTTTTTCATTTTTTCGGAAAAAACTCGATTTTTCTGTTTTTCGAAAAAACCCGACTTTTTTCGTTTTTCACAAAAAACTCAATTTTTTACTAATGTGCAGATAGCTAAAAGATCCAAGGGGGAAAATGAAATATACTCAATAGGGTGGGAGGTATCCATATACTACAAATACAAATAGAAGGGTGCAATTTGGCGCTAAAAAAAAAATCCTATTCAAATGGAAATAATGGCGGCAACTGGAAATTCAATCCGAGGTCATCCAAAACCCATTCCACTTCGCTTCCGTAGATCAGTTGCGGCAGGGGCGCTCCCCCGACTATGTTGCCGCGCCGCCAACATTCCACCGTTTGAAAGACCAAAAGATAAACCTATTCTATTGCTCACGAAGAAAATTCTTCAGTCGCCAAGGTAAAAACCTAGGGTTCTAATTTGGTTTCGATGAATTGTCGTTTTTTCATTTTTGATTTGGTTATGTATTCGATTTTCTGCGCTAGGTATATGGATGGAGGGACACTACAGGATAAACCTACTCTCTTGCTCAACAAGAAAATTCTTCAGTCGCCAAGGTAAAAACCTAGGGTTCTAATTTGGTTTTGATGAATTGTCGTTTTTTCATTTTTGATTTTGTTATGTATTTGATTTTCTGCGCTAGGTATATGGATGGAGGGACACTAACAGTGAAGGAAGATGATAAGGATGATGAGAGAGCTGTTGAAGAGAAGCTGCTGTGTATAATGGGACGTGTTCTCGAATGGATTATGGTGAGCGCTTATATTTTTTTCTTTTTATTGTTTAGATAAACACCTTCTAACCTATATTTTGGTATATGTGATCTTTCATGGGATTTCTTAACACTTCAATTATTGCTGGTAGCTTTTAGAACAAGTTAATTGAATTTCTATAGTGGTAGCCGGTAGTTTTTAGCATAAACAACTTAATTGAATTTCTATAGTGGTTGGTATATGTGATCTTTCATGGGATTTTTTAACACTTCTATTATTGCTGGTACCTTTTAGCATAAACAAGTTAATTGTTGAACTTCTGTAGCATAAGCATTAGGCATATGATAATGTAAAGCCGGTCTGTTTTCATATGATAAGTTGTTTCGATAAGCTCTCTCAAAAGTCTCTTAGATACTTATGCAAGTAGTAAGATCAATCTGAACAAACAGGGAGTGTGGGGTTTTAGGTTATTGGAGGCCGTGAGTATTAAAGTTTGATTGATATAATTGACTGCTTTATTTTGCTAACCTTGTTAGTTTTGAAGTAATTGAGAAAACAAATAAGTTTTGCATGCTTTGCACAAGAAAATGAATCTTTTGGTTTACTGTGTTTGTTATTGAATTATAATTTGTTTGTGTTGGGTTATTTTGAAGTATCATAAGCCTAATGCTGGTCCATCATTCACTGTCTAGTTTGGGCTTATCAACCAATAATCATTTGAGAATGATTAGCCTTTTGTCAACCTTTGTGTGTTCCTTCTGTTATTGTTTAACCGATATGAATGTAACTTGTTCTTGAACAGATTGATTATATTGAGTTTTGAAGATAGAGTTGCTATGCTCATCTTGTTTAATTATTATTGTTATTATTTTTGTCTCTCAAATTTCTTACAAATCTTGCTAGATAATGGTGAAGATTCCAATGTCCATTTCCTACAAATCTTCCTGGAGAACCGAAGAGGAGGTTATGACTATGTACGAGGAGTGGTGCATGAGGCATGGAAAGCTCAACAACAACTGCCTCCACCTGGGTCAAAAGGAAAAGAGGTTTGAAATTTTCAAAGATAACCTTGAGTTTATCGACAAGCACAATGCTGAAAATCGGACATATAAGGTTGGTTTGAACCGGTTCGCTGATCTTAGCAACGAGGAGTACCGGTCCATGTATCTTGGATTCAAGACCGACTCAAGTCTGCTGGCCGAGGCTGCGACAAAGAACATCATCCATTATGTTACAAGTGTTGGTGACGACTTGCCTGAATATGTTGATTGGAGGAAAGAAGGTGCAGTGAACGAAATCAAAGACCAAGGTCGTTGTTGTAAGTAACTTTTACTCCTATCTACTCCAATGTATTGATGTACTCTGTTCCAATAAGTTTTTTTTTAAAGAATTTTGTGCATTCTTTTGGAAGTTATCCCGTGCTTTTTACATGGTTGTAAAGATAAACACTAAACATGCATGGTTTTTGTGTAATCATTTTTTTTGGTTTTGTTTAAATGAAGCTAGCTGTTGGACGTTTTCAGCCGTAGCTGCAGTGGAAGGCATAAACAAGATAGTTACCGGAGAGCTTGTTTCCCTATCCCAACAACTTGTTGATTGCGATCGAACTGTTAATGTAGGATGCGACAGTGGCCATGTGGAATTGGCCTTTGAGTACATCATTAAGATTGGTATTTTCAGTGACAATGACTATCCTTATCGTGGTGTTGATTGTGCATGTGATCTAAACAAAGTAAGTTACACTTGACTAATATGATAATGGTAATAGATCTATCACTTAAATAATTACTGGTATTACTCTCTTCTGTCTTCTCTTCTGGTACAGAAAAATGCGAAAGTGATAACCATAGATGATTACGAAGAAGTACCCAAATACAATGAATTAGCCTTAAAAGAAGCGGTTTCTAATCAACCAATAAGCGCTGCGATTGAATCATGTCGTACAGAATTTCAGTTATATAAATCTGTAAGTTTCTTTATCAACGACAAACAATTTTATGAGTGTAGATTTGTTCCACTTTAACCAAGACAAGCATAAACATTTGCATGGCATACTGAGTGGAAGCTTTGTTAGATCCTTAGACCATGCTGTAAATATTGTTGGCTATGGAACAGAAGGCGGATGTGATTACTGGATCGTCAGAAACAGTTGGGGCAAGGGATGGGGAGAGGCTGGGTACGTAAGATTGGAGCGCAATTTAGCAACAAGCATGTTAGGAACATTTGGAATCGCAATGAGGGCCTCCTACCCTGTAATGAGAGGCCAAAATCCTGGACCATCTCCTCCTTAACCTGTGACTACTTGCTGAAAGAAAAATATGAACAAAAGACATTAAATAGTAACTGTAGTAGATCCTACAGTTACACATTCAGTAGTACACAGTTTTAATGTAGTAAATCCAACATTTACTTGCTGACATTCAATAGTACACTGTTTTGATGTAGTAGATCCTACACTTACACTTGCAGACATTCAATAGTACACTGTTTTAATGTGTAAATATAACTCTTTCTCATGTCCAACATTTTATTGGTTTAATGTATAAATATCTCTTTCTCATGTCCAACATTTTATTGGTTTAATGTGTAAATATAAACTGTCCTATTATCCAATTAACAAACTTAGATACTATATTAGAATTTTTCACCTAACTCAACTTTAAAAAACCAAAAAAATTAATTTTATGTTAAATCATGGAGAACAAACATAAAAAGCCATAACCATATATAGTGCAAAAGATATTAAAACAATAATTGTAATAAGGTATTTTTGTAGTATGGTTTTTAAACATGATAAATAAGAATGCATTTTTTATTTAAAATATTTTATTTATATTTTATGGAGTAAAATATTATATCATTGTGGAATATATAAATAGAGGAGTTTTTTTAAAAACATTATGAATGAGTAGTTACATTTTATGGGGAGTTAAATATGATATATTTTAGATTGTTATGTCTTGAAGAGTGTCACATAATATTTTAATTAACGTGGCATGTAAGATGATAAGTTGTCGATAAAATGATAAGCAATTTAGAATTAATATATTATAATAGATGAAAAAGATTAAATGATGAAATTTCTTGATCAAAGGGTGAAGAACGAAGGAACATATAGTGTTTTATTTGTGAGAGTCTCAAATGAGGGTGACACAAAGGTATGTGCCTTATGAGGTATTGCCTTGGCGTTGGCGTTACTTTTGTATAGGTTCACCCTCATAATAAAACACGTGCACAATGCCATTATCCCTCCATCAGATATGTAGACTGAATCGTACCACAACTTCTTGAAAAATAGATGGTCAAACAGTCTCCCCTAGTCAAGGGGGAACGATTATCACTCTCTAGGGTTTCTTAAACCTTATGTCCTAGGATCTCTAAAAATACTTGGATAAAACTTAGGTACAATTCTAAAAACTCGATTTTTTTCGTTTTTCTAAAAAAACTCGATTTTTTCGTCTTTCCGAAAAAACACGATTTTTTGTTTATTCGAAAAAACTCGATTTTTTTGTTTTCCTGAAAAAACTAGATTTTTTTCGTTTTTCGTAAAAACACGATTTTTTTAGTTTTTTCGGAAAAAACTCGATTTTTCAATTTTCTGAAGAGATTCGATTTTTTGTATTTTCATATTTTATTATTTTTAAAAAAAATGATTTAAACCATTTAAAGTATAAAATAAAAATAATCCATTGGATTATCAAAATGTGTTGGATGGATTGAATCCATCCATGTATATAAATGGATGGATTTAATTCATCCATTAACTTATTTTTTATTTGGTGGATGGATTGGATGGATTTTTTGGTGGATGGATTGGATGGATTTTAGCTTAATGGATCCAATTGCCACCCCTAGTGACCACGCCATGCACGAGAAAACTTTAAAAAGTTAATAAACAATAATTTCATATATTTTTTAAATATTTTTTATGTTAAATGTTTTGAAATTAAAATTTATTAAAATTATAATGTTTATAACTTTAAACATTTTAAGGCATACTTTTCTATTTGTTTAATGTAAAAAATGTAAAATATTAAATTATTGAATTATAATGCTTTAAAATTAAAAATTATCTTTACAATTTATATATAAATATTATATACAAATAGAATAAAAAATATTGTCATTTTTTAATCATATTAAAGATTATTAATATTTTTTATTTCTTATCTAATCTAAAATATTTATATAAATGATATTATTTTATTTTTTAAGTGATATATGTAGTATTTGTGATGTTAAATAAATATTTATATAAATGATATAAAAATTGAATGTATTTCTTCTCTATTATAAATTATTTAAAAAAAATTATTATTGAAGAATTTTCA
Source organism: Vicia villosa (assembly GCF_029867415.1). NCBI lineage: Eukaryota > Viridiplantae > Streptophyta > Magnoliopsida > Fabales > Fabaceae > Vicia > Vicia villosa. The sequence goes on along the minus strand of NW_026705848.1, from coordinate 148,507 downwards.
TTTGGAAAATTTTAAAAGTGTTAATTGAATATTATTATTATTATTATTATTACTATTTATAATAATGGTAATTGGATATTATATTATTTTTTGTTAGAGTAATTCTATTTAGTACGATGGAATTTGAACAAGAAATATAAGAATATACATGTGTCATTAATTTAGTGGATAATTTTTAATTTATTATAAATTAAATTTCCTTCTTAATAGGGATCATGGGGGTGGTTATGATAAAGAATGGTTGAGATTTATTCTTGCTTTTCTTGTTTTTACCTTTTCTTACTAATAAGCATTTTCCTTTCTATTATTATTAGGTATATATTATATTATTATTAGTTAAACATTTTATTATTATATATTATTTATATAATATTATTATTATTATTAATGGTGGTGATTGAATATTATATTATTATTATTAGTAGTAAAATTAGGTTTGTGTCTAAATTTTTTATTAAAGTTAGGTTTCTACAATATTGAATATATATATATATATATATATATATATATATATATATATATATATATATATATATATATATATTTGGAAGAATAAGAAATTATATATATAATTCCAAAAACAGTTATGTACACAAGCGGCCCATAGGGCCCAGCTCAAAACAAAAAAAACCTAAACAAGTCAAAGAAGGAAAGGAACAAGTTTCCCTCTAAGCTTTGGTTTATTCCATACTCTTTGTACTATTGTATCTATGATATCTTTAGAGATATTTCTATGAGTATTCCTATCTATATCATCAATCTTAAAGATCAAGCTATTTCTATACAATCAACAAGCATGAATAGTCTCTGCAAAAGCAGTTTTCAGCAGGGTCGTTCTCCACCCTTTGTGTTTACACCGATCCACCATCCACTTCATCTCACATTCCCAATTACATGGAACATGATCTTCATGGAGCCATAAAAGAATCTCTTTCCATACACTCCTGGTCCTGTTACAAACAAAGAAAAGATGATTCAAATCTTCCCTATCAGAACTCATGCTGCATCGATCATTGTCTAAAATGCCAAACTTCATGAGTCTAGCTTTTGTTGCAAGACGATCAAGGCATGCCATCCACAATGTGAAACCTGCCCTAGGTCTTGCTTCATTATCAAAGAACAATTTTTTCCAAGGCACATCTTGCCTATTGCTGAGTAACTGCCTGTAAATCTTCCTCTTGCAGAATTTATTCTCATTCAACATCTTGTTCCAATCAGCCATTTGACTCACCTCATCTCATTGGTTGAGTATAGCTTTAAGCATCCACGAGCAACTAGGCTTCAACTAGAATTTATATATATTTAAATAAGATTAAAATAAAAAATTTAATACAAAAAACAATTTTAAAAAGAAATTATTTTCTATATAATATGGGTGTAATTTTTTAAATTTATTTAGTCTCTAAAATCTTAAAATATAAAAAAATGTTTCTAAAAGGGGTTAAACACACACCCTTTACAATAACTAGCAATTCTCTATCCACTACGCAAACTTATCAACTACGCCAACTTACCAACTTGTTTGAATAACTACAATAGTAATATATCACCAAATAGTTTATTAAACAGTTTAATTTTTTTATACCACTAAATAGTTTATTAATTAATGAAATAATTTATTAATTAATATCATTAAATAGTTTATTAATTAAAAATAATTTATTAATTAATTTATTTAATAATTAGTCTATTAATTAACGATGTTACTATTTTATTACTATTTAATAAAATAGTACTTGAAATATAAAATATTTTATAAACTATTTATATTTAATAAACTATTTAATATTTTATTTATTATATCAAATAAATTATTTAATCATTAATTAATAGTTGATATCTTTGCCCCCCAACCTTCATCCCTATAATTAGGAACTAAAACTAAATAAATGTCTTCATATCTTCATCTAAACCTTCATACATTCAGATTTTTTGTCTTATGAAGTCTTTTCATCTCTGTAAGTTGATGTGTTTTTGGTTTTATTCCTTAAATCTCTTTTTTCTTTACGATTTTAGTCCCTAATTCTGGGTATATATTCTTGCTTTTTTTTTTTTTTTACTTTAGTCTCTAATTCTGGGTTTCTCTTACTTTATTTTATTCTGAGTATAATTTTTGATTGAATAGATGAAAAGAATTATTGATCTCATCATTTGACTTCATCAACTCAAACTAGGTTTTATACATTGAATGAGAAGAAAAAGAAAACAATAGTATTTAAGAGAAGATATGAAGATTAAAATAAAAATGCAATTGAGAATGATGGTTGAAATGATCGAGAAAAATGAATGATCTTGTGCATGATAAAATAGAGATTAAAGATGAGTTTGAAGGTGAGGAAAATAGATATTGTGATGGAGATGAATTTAGTTTATTAGTGACGCACTTATGTAATCTATATTTGTATTGCAATATTGTTTATAAATTCAATGAATGATCTAGTGGATAGAGAGTTGCTTATTATTGAAAAGGTCATGAGTTTTAAAAAGACGCCACGCCAACACCGTTAGTCACATATACGTTTTTGTAATAGAATTTTAACGTAATGCCAACAAAAAATAGACATATAAAACTCCAACCTAAAAAATAAAATTTAGGGATTAAACACAAATTTTTTTAACTCACAATAATCTTATAATAGTATTTAAGCCTTATAACTATTAATAGATATTATTTCATAGAGTATTAAAATAAAAATTAATTTTAAATAAAAATCTAACAACTATATTAGTATAAAAATTCTTTAAAAAAATATTTGATTTATTAAAAGTAGCAAGCAAGCTTAAAAGATTAATTAACAACAAATATAATGATCACAACTAGAAAACGGTGGGGAACAGTAGATCTGATGCTGACAACGCATGGAAGGAGCACGAGAAGGAAGCAATGAAAGGGACTGATCGCTTGACACAGTTATTGAAGTGATCATAGGGCCCTGATCTCGCATTTGGAAACGCGTGATGTTACACGTAGGCAAGGAGTACTGGTTGACACACACACCAAATTTCTTTTTCTTTTTTTTTTCTTCTCTTTTTTTTCCTTCTATTTTACTTTGGGAGTGACACTAGTAGCAGTTGTGAAATTACAGTAATCTTTTGAAAATTCCGATTTCAAATTGGCGGTACACCCAAACGACGCCGTATGCACCCAACATAATTTTAGTATTCAAACAATCACAACCTTGCCACTGTATGTCAAAAAAGTGCACATGATTAATTAAATTCCTAAGAGTGTCAATTTTTATTCCTTAACTGCAAGCAAAAAAAAGAAAAGATTAATATTGACATTAGTGTAACACTGAGAGTGACAATTTCCTTATTTTCATTTGTTGCCAAAGCATTTGCAAGATTTTCTTTACTTGATTTTTGCCAAGATTGCAAGCCTGATTTCTCCACATGCTTCAGGTAAGAGTCCTTGTTTTTAATTAATTAAGATTAAGGTACATTTTTGTATCTTCTTTGTTTAATTAATTCATGATTCACATTTTTTTAATTAACGTAAAAACAGATAAGGAATAAAAAATTATTATAAAAAAATATTTTTTATTATTATTATTTTTTTTTAAAATTGTGCTTCTAATTGACTTCAACTTGTTGGAACTACATTAATAGCATGCAACTCTCTCACCAATGAAACCAAAGCGACATTTTCTTCTCTTTACCTAATACATAATTCAACAATTAATACACACGTTTTTGAACAAACCATTTTCCATTTCTCTTGTCATATACTACTACTAGTTCTTATCTTTGTCACATTTTAAACTAACCAGATCAACATTTTGTTTCTGAGACACCCAATATTTAATTCTGTGAATTTGACTTGTGTTCTTTTTTGTTTTGTTTCAACTCAACTATGTTTGTGTCAAACTCCAAACAAAGTTTGTCTGTTTTTGTAGTTTCATTGTTATGGCTGTATAATGGAGGTGTGGTTATGGCCTCCACTGAGAGTGAGAGTAGCAGTATTAAAGACCTTGATCAAACACCAACATGGGCTGTGGCTTCTGTTTGCACTGTTTTTATCTTGATTTCTATAATTCTTGAGAAATCTCTCCACAAAATAGGAACGGTATGGTTTTCATTTGATTTTTTTTTCAATTGTTTTATGATGTTTCCGTAGATGTTTTTCTTTCTATTTTTGCTTTGTTTTGTTGAAATTGAGTCATATTTTAGTGAACTTTTTTTTTGGTTATTGAGTTCTTTAAAATCGATGTTGGTGGATTCATGATTCATGCGTCTTTTGTATTTTTTTCAGTGGCTGCGAGAAAGGCACAAGAAGCCTTTGCTTGAAGCTCTTGAAAAGATCAAGTCAGGTAAGATTTTAGTAAAGAGGTTAATAATTAATATTCATCATAGTATAATTTATGTTGTCCAATACCTGCCACTGTTGTCGTGTCTGGTGTTTGTGTCTGTCCTTCATATTTCTAATCAATATTCGATTTTTTTTCTTTTTCTTTTCAGAATTGATGATTTTAGGCTTCATTTCATTGCTTTTGACTTTTGGGCAGACCTATATTGTTAAAATATGTATTCCTCAAAATGTGGCACACAAATTTTTGCCATGTCCATATAACAGTACCCAACATGGAAATACTGATGAAAAGGAACATCATAGGAAACTTCTCTTTTATGAACACAGATATTTATCAGAAGAAGATGATTCCCATTTCCAATGCAAGGAGGTAAACTACATTGCCAAAGGTTCCTTTTGCTTTAATCCATAGTTGCAAATCTAATTGTTGTTTTGTTTGTTATAGGGTAAAGAGCCCCTTATATCTGCAGAGGGATTGCACCAGTTACACATCCTCATATTCTTCTTAGCATTTCTTCATGTTCTATATAGTGCTGTCACGATGCTTCTCGGGAGACTAAAGGTCTTCGCGTTTTTCTTTTTCGATTCGTTATTGTGGTGATTAGAATTCGAAAAGAAGTTGTTATGAGAAGTAGAGTAGAGATATATGTAGGTTGAAGATTGTATGTAATGATATCATAGTAACTAACCAAAGCCAAAATCAAATCAAGGTACATTAACTTGACGGCGAAGAAACATGTCACGAGCCGTTTATCGCAAACATTTAACTTGTTAGGAGAAAACACATGGAATTGTTTTTTATTAGCACAAATGGATCATTTAATCGAGAGTTTTAGTAACTTATTTGGTGATTGAGAATTTCTTTTATGTAGATACGAGGATGGAAGGCATGGGAGGCAGAGACTTTGTCTCTTGGATACGAGTTCACTAACGGTATGACGCCCAATGATGTATTTAAGTCCTTTTCTTCTTTGATTTCAAAAACTATTATATTTTCAAATGCTGCTACATGCAATTTCATGGCTTTGTTGTGTATTTATCATGCAGATCCTTCAAGATTCCGGCTTACACACGAAACATCGTTTGTTAGACATCATTTTACTCTTTGGACTAAAAATCCAATCTTCTTCTATATAGTAAGACCAACTTTTAACATCATTAATATCGGAATGCATGAAGTTTCATTGCTTCATTTTATCACACTCCTTCGAGGAAACATTTAACCATTTCTTCCATTTTGTCGATTTCAGAGTTGCTTCTTTAGACAGTTTTATAGATCTGTTGATAAGCCTGATTATCTGACTCTGCGCAATGGATTTATCGCTGTGAGTCCTACTCCATAATGTACTTTAAATGTTCATATTCAAGTTCATTTCTTGATAATGCATCGTGCGTGTAGGTTCATCTGTCACCGGGAAGTAAATTTAACTTCCAAAAGTATATCAAAAGATCCTTGGAGGATGATTTCAAGGTCGTTGTCGGAGTTAGGTAACATCTTTATACTACGCATTTGAAACATTATTTTTTATCTTTCCAGTGATAACTGATTTGAAATACATGCTTACCAAGTCTGTTTTGTTGTTGTCAACAGTCCGGTCCTTTGGGCATCATTTGTTTTTTATTTGCTCCTAAATGTCAACGGTAAGCAACATGTTAACTTTTTTTCCTCATCGTTTCCTATCGATTTTGCTTTTCTACATTTGAATATTCAATTGGTTAATTCAATTTATTTTTCAGGATGGCATGCTATAGTTTGGGCATCCTTGATTCCTGTTGTTGTAAGTATTCTATTCTCTCTTAAAAATTTGCACATTGATTGCAATCACGGTTACATTACGATACATTCAGATAGGTACGATTTAAATTATTTAATCGGCTGCAGATGATTTTGATCGTTGGAACAAAACTTCAAGCCACTTTGTCAGAGATGGCCATTGAAATCACCGAAAAACATGCAGTTATCCAAGGGATTCCTCTTGTTCAAGGCTCAGACAAATATTTTTGGTTCGGTCGGCCTCAATTAGTTCTTCATCTTATCCATTTCGCCCTATTCCAGGTATTCAATCAATGAGAGAAGTACTTTCGAGGTGTTTTCAATTTTTGAGTTAATATTTGTAATTAACTTATACTTTTCTCTTGCAGAATGCCTTTCAAATAACATATATCTTGTGGATTTGGGTACAAAACCATCGTTTCACCCTCAATACCGTCTTTTTTGTACTCAATTATGATAAATGACTAATAATTACTATGATTTTTCAATGTGCAGTATTCTTTTGGGCGAGTAAATTGTTTCCATGCTGATAAAAGTATTGCAATAGTCAAATTAGCATTAGGGTAAGTTTGATCGAAAATTCTCTTTAGTTAACGTAGTTTTAGTATGATCGAAGCATTACCACCATAAACTAATCTGATGAACTCTCATGTTGGTTTTGAAGGGTTGGGGTGCTATGCCTTTGCAGCTACATGACCCTTCCGCTATACGCTCTTGTTACTCAGGTACTACTCGTGTTCATTTTCCCGAGTTTCTATTACTTGACGATTAGAGTCATTCTTTGAAGTTTTGTTAGTCGTCACCTTATAGGTTGGTTTATCGTCATTCGTTAATTGTTGATTTTCATATGCATATATTACATTTGCAAGATATACTAAGATTTTAAGGCTGTTGAAACATTTGCAGATGGGATCAAGAATGAAAAAATCAATATTTGATGAACAAACATCAAGAGCCTTAAAGAAATGGCACAATGCTGTGAAAAAAAAGCACGGACTGAAACTAGGAAAGTCGAGTGTGCGAACCATGGACGGAAGCACTTCAACGACGCACTCTCCTACTACTAGCCCAACACTACACCGTCACAAAACCACGGATCAATCAACTCGCTCCGTTTCAGCCTATGATGATGACCAAGATCTTTACCCATCTGATATTGAATTGTCTCCGACGTCATCAACATCAAACTTATTTGCAGTACGAGTAGATAGTGTTGAGCAAGATGCAGAAGAAAATGAACTCCAAACTGCGGTAGAAATCAATGAACAGCAACCAACGACAAGAGGTAGTAGTAGCTTCTCATTTGTCAGGTCAGATCATCCGAAAAGAAGCGCGAATTGAATAGGAATCACTAGTTACTTGATTGAACAATATTTTTTAAGCCTGTTCATATAACATGTTTAGATATTTCTAGATATTGGTAAATACTTAAAATAGATTTAGTAAGTTTTGTACATTCTTTTTCTTATAGAAGAAGACTTGTCTGCTACGTAAACTTTACCGTTTGCTATAATTCATGGTTATAGTTAAAGGCTTAAAGCCTTGAAATGATCAAACGTAATTCCACTTGATTCATCTATTGGACCTCTCTTGATCCCCTTGCCGCCATTGTTCCTTATGTGCATATCCACAATCTAATTACATCAAAGAGGTCATTCCATGTTGCATCACAACAATATGAACATATCAGCTTTGTGTATCCCTTTTGGTTTGGAATATGAATCATAACTTGTGTTAGATATTGTAGTGACTCCAAGAACCTTGGTAGAATCTAGGTGTTTTTATTGCAAATTTTTTTCATAAATCAGGATGTGAATTATTAACTCAGAAATTACAAAAATAAAGAAGAGAGACTCATTTAATGGAATCTCCTCTATGACACTTACACTATCGATAATGTCTATGGAAGCTATGGGTGTGTTCAGTAGTGGTTTGGGTGAATTGGAAGGAAAATCTAACTTTTCACCCTTACATTTGTCTTTGTACCCTTCCAATTTTTTAAAAATGACAAATTTATCCTTCAATGCTTTTAGCCATTTTACCATTTTATTTTTTACTATTCAATAAAAAAAATCAGAAAATTACACCCCTACGCACGCTTTCCGGAATACTTTCTGGGTTTACATCAAAAGCGTCCCAGAAGACTTAACAAGGTGTTCCGGAATGATTCAAATCAAACCGGAACACTTCGTTAAAATCTTCCGAAACTCTTTTGATGTAAATCGGAAGTCTTTGTTTAACTCTTCCGGAATGGTTTTTAAAATTTTTTTTATTTTTTTTCTGGTAAGAAAATTCCGCTCCAAATTTGTTAAAAAAAAAAAAGAGACAACTTAGATATCAGTGGTGCATTCACAACTACTCAAAAATTCGTTACATGAGAAGAGATTATCCGATGGGTTAAAAAGACTAGAATCAACAAAAAATTTATAATTATTATCACCCGTTCGAACACCGAAACAGACAAGAGAGGAAGGAGCAACAAAGTGATATTTGGTTGCGATATAGGGGGAAATACTAGGACAAAAGTGATACGCAAAGTGCGACTAAGAGACGTGAATGTCCATTCAAAATCAGGCCGACTTCAGCAAAAGATGGCTCTGGATGGAAGGTTGATGTAAAATGTGGAGTTCATAATCAAAGATTACCAGATAGATTAGAAGGTCATTCCTTTGTTGGTAGGTTGACCCCAGATGAGAAGCAGCATGTTGTTGATTTGACAACGAGACATGTTTCGCCTAGACACATATTGATTTTCTTAAAAGAGCAAGATCCCTAAAATGTCACTCGGATCACGCAAGTATACAAGCATAAGAGTGTGATACAACATTTACTTAAGCTTATAGAGGATGCAAACTATATTTACTGGAGTAGGAAAAGAGATGACTCAGAAGTTGTCCCATAGTGCGCCTAAAGGCTGTGGAACTGGTGCGCACAGACCAACATCACCTGCAACGCTGCGTCATCCCAGAGTGCGGCTAACAGAACTTCCGATTTTTAAAATGAACCGAACCGGAAGACATTAAGAAAAACTTCCGGTGTGATAATTTAATTGTTACAATGCCATGACTCTTGTAATTATAGAGTTCCATGCATGCTAGCTCACCTATGGTACTCATGCACATGCATGATGATATACATCAGTTTCATACAAACACATCTATGATGCAATGCCCTATTTCTTATAGTACAAGATACCCTTCTAATATTGATAAATATTGGACAAATGAGAAAACCAAAGATCTTATAAAATATGTATTTTGGTGTGGAACCAAAAATAATACTCCCTCCGTTTTTTATTATAAGTCGTTTTGCCATTTTCACACATATTAAAAAAATAATAATAACTATTGTATTAAATAGATAAATTATAAAAGATTTTTACTAAGTTGTCCTTCATTAATTATATGGAAAATACAAATTAAAATAATTTGAAGAAAGAGAATAATAAATGTTTAAGGGTATAATAGAAAAAATAGTATTAATGATTCATTGAAATTATAAAATGACTTATAATAAAACACAAAGTTTTTTTTCCAAAACGACTTATGATAAAAATGGAGGGAGTAGTAATGAGATGATGACCATTGGAGAAAGGATTCCGACATAATGACATGTGAATCTGGTGATCGAAAAAAGGATTTTTTTTTTTTTGCAAGATTTACACTTTAACTTACAAGTCCTTGAATAAGAAGTGTGAAATATATAAATATATGAATGAGTTGTACTTTGAGGTGATGCACAATCACACTTATATAAGAACTTATATAGAAATGATGATTTGAATAGTCACAAGTAAAGATGGGAATAAGCCAGACTGACCTACATGAGCCTATAGTCTAGCCTATTTAAGGTTAGGGCAAATCAAACCTATATAATAATAAGTTCAGGCTTAGGCTTTTTTAAAAACCTATTTAATTAAATAATTCAGACTTATGCTATTAAAAAAACCTATGAAACCTTATATATATATATATATATATATATATATATATATATATATATATATATATATATATATATATATATATATATATATATATATATATATATATATATATATATATATATTAAAAACAGTCTAAATAGGCGGACCTATATATGCATATATATTAGAAAACTGCTAAATAGGTTGGCTTATATATGTATGTATATTAGAAAAAATGCTAAATAGGTCGGCCTATATATTCATATATAAGTTAGACTATGAAGATTAGTTGAAAACCTTAATGAGAAAGAGTCTTTTAAATAAGTTTTTAGGCTATGCTTGACCAAAAAATCTATAATAGATCAATGGATAGACTCAAACCTTCTAAGTTTATCATAATACAAATCCAAACCTTCTAAAGTCTAGCCTATTTTCATCCCTAGTCACAAGTTAAGATAGAGAAGCTCTTGAATATACATATAGAGGTGGTATCCTGATTCAGTACATTGCTTTAATACGAGTGCCCACCTGTGCATTAGTTGAATGAACATTTCATGTTGAATTGAACCATTAAGTTGTGCCGGTGTTAATAAACTATTTGACCTACCCAGAAGATTATGTAATATATTTGAGTTGAGCGGTACCATTTTTTGTCCCCAATACTCTTGCTAAGGGTTAGAGATAAAAGATTCAAAACGTGGGAATGGATAAGGCAATTATGTGGAATAATGAAAAAGAAGAGCTTTTTCCTCGAAAATAATTTAGTGAGTTCCACATGTTTGATTTTTTTCGCTCCACCAAATGATGGAAGATCACTTTTTCCTGTTCTGAAGCAAAGTGTAAAGGATTAAATGCACATGGACTTCCTCATTTTTTGGCTTATCTAAACGAGAAGCACTTGAATTAAATTGCACCAACACACTATGTAGCACAATGTTCTTCCTATCTAAAAGTGAAGCCTGGTAAATGGTTGAGAAAGTAAATTGTTTTTCAAGTAAACAGCAGTTAAGAAATGTGGTTGGACCTAACTCATCTCTACAAAACTGACTTGTAGGGTGAGGATTGCCCCCACTTATAAGGATATGTTCAGGCCATATATTATCTAATATGGGACTCTTAACAACAACATAAAAATTGATTTATAGAAGTTAGAAAATGCTTCAAAAGCTAAAAGGCCAAGAAGGGGGTAAGTTGGATTGAAAAGGAAATTGAACACGAAGAAAATGTTGAAAACTATAAGTATTTAAAATATGAAAGAATCAAAACTAAATTATGTTGTTTGAAAGTTTCAAACAAAAGTTTTGAAAAGTTGAAGAAGGAGGGATGCCCGATTTCATATATTTGAGTGGACTGGAGTATCTATAAATAAATAGATGTTTGTGAATTTCTTGATTGATTCATAAGAAGAGAGATTGATACTTAAGTTAATAGATGTTCCGGTATAGAGGTGAATAAGAGAAAAATATGAATGTGTGAATTTGATAGAAGTTTTTTCAGGGGTGAAATCGAGGACTAAAGGTTTTAGTATGAAGTAGGTAATCCTTAAAACCGCTTCAAGTAAATTGATCAAACATGACAAAATGTGTTCTAATTTCTAAAAATCGACTTGTTTATCTATCATTTATTTTTGACACTATTGATTTTCTAAGATTAAAAGTTGTGAATCTTTTAAGAGTCTAAACACTCATGTAAAATAAATGTTGTGTTTTCTAGATTATATATATATATATATATATATATATATATATATATATATATATATATATATATATATATATATATATATATATATATATATATATATATATATATATATATATATATATATATAAAATTTTTAAAAGAATTGATTATTTTATCCAAAATAAAATAATAATACAACTTATAGTTAGTTTATCTTATAATTTTGCATAATCTTTATTATTAAATTGATAAAGAAAAAAAAGTTGAAGATTTTAGAATTTACCTAATATATTTGAGTTGTACCATTTTGTCGCCTATACTCTTATCACATGTTAGTGATCAAAGATTCAAAACGTGGGAATGGATAAGGCAATTATATGTTTTGAGAAACATTAATTTTTATAGATATTCCAATTAATATAATCAAGATTATTCTTTTAGAGAAGAAAAGTTTGTCCATGCATTTTTCACGACATCATCTTAGTGAGTTCCACTTTTTTTTCCTGCTCCACCCAATGATGGAAGATTACACTTTTTATTCACTCCTTTTAGTATATAGTATACTTCTTCCAATTTAAGATAAGTGATTTACTTTATTAATTCATACCAATTATTAAAAGCGTTGTTAATGATAAAATATAATAATTTCAACAAATAAATTAGGCCATCAATCTTTGGAGTGTTAAGTTGACATGTTTACAATTTGAATTCTTAAAAAGAAAAATTACAAATAAGAATGTGTTACAAGAATGATAGAGTATGAAATTGAGCTTTAAGTAGGGGTGTTCAAAACCAAATCAATCCAAGAGAAAACTATAAACTAAACCAAATCAATTCGAAACCGCAAAAAATCGCATTTGGTTCGGATTATTTTGGGTCATTTTTAACAAAACCGCACGGTTCGGTTTGCGGTTTGTATTTTGTAAACCGAACCAAATCGAATCAAACCGCATTATGTCACAACCTAAATTTTACTTAACTCGCATCCAACCCAAACTTAAACCTATTATACATTAGCTTTATGATTAGGAACAATTTTCTCATCCTTACACATATAATTTCAGTCTCGGTCTTCTCAAATCTCTAATAACATTATTTCACCTTCTTTGCCACATACATCTTCCATCTTCTTCTATAATCCTTAGTCTCTTTTATTCTTTCTTTTTCACCTTCTCATTTTTATGTAAATGTTCTGTATTTCAGTTTCGTTTTTATCGCACATCTTCTTCTTTAATCTCTCAACACTTTTTTTCTCTTTTTCACTTTCACTAATCTTTCGTCTCTTCTATTTTTTGTTTCATTATAATAATTTTTATTTTGTTTTATGCTATTATTTTATGTTTAATATTTCACTTTTGTCTAATTTAAATTTTACATATTAAATGAAAAATTGTTGTCAAAATATGACGAGTTTTGTTGTTATTTGATAGTGTATGAATGTCTAAATACAAAATTATGTTGCCATCTATATGTGTATGTATGACTCAATAAAATATTTGTAAGAAACCAAACCAAACCGCATTAGTTTGGTTTGGTTTGGTTCGGATTTTTTTTTAAAAGCCATCAGAACCAAACCAAACCGCACTATTTTTTCTCTAGCGGTTCAGATGATTTTTTTCGTCAAAACCGCCCAAACCGCACCGCGAACACCCCTAGCTTTAAGTTATTTAAAATAATTTATATTTGTTGGGCTTGTCTTAGATATTATTTAGTTGGTCTTTTAGTTATTGGGCCTTTATTTTACTACCCACTATTGTTATCACTATATATGTACTCTCAATGAAAGCACCAATTATTATAAACATGCAGCGCAAATAAATTTTCCAATTATCGAATTCTAATGAGTTTTTCCTAATTCAAACAATCTCGCAATCTTTGTGTTTTTTTCACCTAATCTTGTCTTTGCTGAGAGAACATCAGCGTTATATAAAACCACTTATCTGTCGATTTTGATATACAAATATATATTTTTAAGTATAAATAAATTGTAAATATATTAATTAACACCACCTTATATAAAATCACATATATGCCGATTTCGACAAACAAACATATATTTTTAGATATAAACAAATTGTTGATATATTAATTTGGTACCCTACCAGTTTCTGATACAAAGGATTCTGCAACTTTAATTCTAGATCTAGGGTTTTATCAAAGGACAAACTCAAAACTAAGAAGAACAATAAAATGGAAACAATATCATTAATTTTCTGCCTTGTCTCTAAACCCTAAGGGGTTTAAATACATTCTTCCAACTAATGGATCATTTAAATGGGCTCAGCCCAACAGAAATAATAACATCAAAAAATTAGAACTATTAAAATATTAAATCACATAATCTTTAAACCAATTGGGCTTTGTAGTATTTCGTTTGGGCCTGCTATCATTACTGCCCGGTCCAAGAATAACCTTGTCCTCAAGGTTATGGGTTGAGAAAGTGTTGGGCCGGTGGAAAGCTGCAGTCCAATTTGAAGAAGAAACATCACGTGAAGGAAACGTTGGGGCAGTTGTAACAGGGGCAGAGGAAATTGGCAGCCAGCTGTCCTCGGGAAGTGCAGCGTCACGTGAAGGAAGCGTGTGGGAAGCTGTAACAGAAACATTTTTGAGTGGTAGCCAGCTGGCCTCGGTCCGTGTGCACCGTTTCAAATCTGTGCAAGTGGGAGACAGGCTGTCTCGCTTTAACGGTGGGGATTCAGCGAGGGGAATCAGATTCTCATCTGATGGTGGAGGTGCATCCAACGTCTTTTTATGGGAAAACACGCTTTGTTGAAAAGTCTCATTCACAGAAGCTATAGTACTTGGGACTTGAGAACTACCAACTAAACCCTTAAGTCTTGTAGGAAGCTCTGTACTTTGAGATACACCACTTTCACTCTTCTCTCCTAGTTCACTTGTTTTCAGAAAATCTTCCAAGTTTTCTTTTTCTTTTTCGTTTGAGTGTGTTATTTGTGTCTCACCGGATGAAATACCTTCGTTAGTCCCCCTAAATGTTGTGTCTTCTGTGTCACCTGAAGCTTCGTTGGACGGTGGTAGTGGCCGAAAATGAGAGATTGGGTCCTGTCCCTTGTAAGCCTTCAACTGAGAAACGTGGACCACAGAGTGGATCCGGGACGAAGGCGGAAGATCCAGATCGTATGCAACGGCTCCGATGCGGCGGCGGATCGAGAATGGGCCAAAATAGCGCGGCGAAAGTTTCTGTGAAACACGGTGGTGGACGGTCTGTTGACGGTAGGGTTGGAGGCGAAGTAGAACTAAGTCGCCGATCTGAAAGGTAATATCGCTCCGTTTCTTGTTGCTTTGCTCCATCATTTTGAATCTGTTACGCTCCAAGTTCTGTTTGAGAGTGTTAAGTATTTCTTGTTGTTGTTTCAGTGTCAGGTCCAGTTCCGGAACAGAGATGGTGTTTTGTTGATATATTGGAAACGAAGGTGGAGGACGCCCGTATAAGGCTTCAAAAGGAGACATCTTGATGGCGGAATGATAAGCTGTATTGTGCCAATATTCTGCAAGATGTAAGTAACGAAACCATCTCTTAGGGTTATCACTTGTGAAACATCTTAAATATGCTTCCAGACAACGATTTGTAACTTCTGTTTGTCCATCTGTTTCAGGATGGTACGCTGAGCTGTATTTCAACGTGGTGCCTTGAGCATGGAAAAGTTCCTTCCAGAAGGTACTGAGGAAAATAGGGTCACGATCAGAGACGATGGATTTAGGGACTCCATGTAGACGACAGATCTCGACTGAGAAACGGAGAGCTAGGTCCTTAGTAGAGTATTTGGTTGGAAGTGCAAGGAAGTGGCAAAACTTCGTCAGTCTATCGCAGATCACCCAAATGGCTGTGTGTCCATGAGAAACAGGTAAATGTGTTATGAAATCCATACTCAGTTCATCCCATACTAACGCCGGAACCTTAAGAGGCTGAAGGAGACCTTGTTTCCTTTTTGGCATATATTTATTCTTCTGACAGACTTCACAAGTTCTAACAAAAACTTCTGTATCTTTGTAGATGCCAGGCCATAAGAAGGAAGAAGAAACGCGAGCAAGGGTTGGTTGTAGGCCCGAGTGTCCCCCAACTGGAGTAGAATGGTATTCAGCAAGAATGGTCTTTCGCAGATCTGGAATCTCGGGTATGTAAACTCTATCTTTAAAATAAACTATCTCATCCTTTATCTGAAAAGTATGTTGGAGTGATACTTCTGTCTGTACTTTACTCATGAATGTTCTTCCTTTTGGATCTGTTTTGTAGTAGTCTTTCAACTGGGTAATGAGTTGTGGAACTGGAGAAGAGATGGATAGCAGTATGGCCTCATCTTCGGTGTGTTGACGACTCAAAGCGTCGGCGACCTGATTAGCTTTTCCAGGTTTGTAATGAATATCGAACTGAAAACCCTGTAGTTTAGCAGCCCATTTTTGCTGCTCAGGTGTTTGTATAGTTTGAACTAGGAGATTCTTTAGGCTCTTTTGATCTGTATAGATGATGAAATGTCTGCCTATCAAATATTGACGCCATTTTTTTACTGCTTCGGTGATTGCATACATCTCGCGTACGTACACAGAGGAGGCTTGAAGGCGGTTGCACATCTTTTTGCTGAAGAAGGCGATTGGATGTCCTTGCTGAGACAGAACGGCTCCAACTGCAATTGCGGAAGCATCGGTTTCCAGCACGAAAGGTAGAGAGAAATCAGGAAGACACAAGACTGGTGTTTCGGTCATTTTTTGTTGTAATGATGTAAAAGCTGCCTCTGCAGTAGAACTCCAATGTAATTTAGTGGAATGAAGTAAATCGGTGAGGGGAGCGGCGAGAGAGGCGTAGTGACGTACAAAACGTCTATAAAAGCCGGTGAGTCCTAAAAAACCCCTGAGTGTCGTGAGCGAACGAGGCCTTGGCCACTCTAGTATAGCTTTAATCTTTTCTGGATCTGGGGTTACACCTTCACGTCTTAGGTAAGGACGCAACAAGTCGTTCATGGCAGATTGAAAAGAACTAGGAGCGTTAGTTAGGCCAAATGGCATCACTAAGAACTCATAGTGCCCATCAAATGTTCTAAAAGCAGTTTTGTGAGTGTCCTCTGGAAGAACCCGAATCTGGTGATAACCGGATCGTAAGTCAATCTTAGAAAAAATAGTTGCAGAACCCAATTCATCAAATAGTTCATCTATAGTTGGGATGGGGAAACGGTCACAAACTGTAACAGCGTTAAGAGCCCTATAGTCCACGCAGAATCGCCAAGTACCATCCTTTTTTCTGACTAATAGGACAAGGGAGGAGTATGGGCTGTTGCTAGGCTTAATGATACCATCTTGTAACATCTCTTGAATTATTGAAGTCATTGCATCTTTTTGGGAATGGGGATATCTATAAGGTTTTACATTGATTGGAGGAGTGTTTGGGAGAATGGGAATTTTATGATCATGAGGTCTAGGTGGGGGCAGGCCGTGGGGTTGTGTAAAAACCTTAGTGTATGAATGAAGTATTTTGGAAATCTTGGTTGGAATTGTGGGAGGTAAGTCAGTAAGTGGGTTAGGTTGTGGATGTTGTGGGTTCTGTTGTGGATCTGGTGTGGGTTGGTAAAGTAGTAGGTGAAGTGAAGCGACTGAGTCCGTGTGTAAAAGGTGACAAAATTGGTTATAAGAGGATGGGGAAATTTGGGTCTTAGAGTCACCGGTGATAGTGATCTTGTGGTTATCATGAGTGAAAGAGATTTTAGGAATAGAGAAATCGGCCATTAGTGGACCGAGAGTTCTAAGCCATTCCATTCCAAGAACAGCATCGGCGCCCTCAATTGGAAGTAAATGAAAAGGAATTTCAAAGAAATTTTCCTGTATATTGATTGGGACTGTTGGGCAAATTCCTGAACAAGACAATTTAGAACCATTGCCTACCATGACGGAGAAATTGGGAATAGGTTGTGTGGGGAGTTTAAGATGTTGGGCAATACGAGGCTGCAAAATATTGTGGGTACTGCCCGTATCGATAAGTATCATGACTGAAAGTCCGTTGATGGAGCCTTGAAATTTCAGTGTTTTTGGGCAGAACTGGCCATTGGCAGCTTGAGGAGAGAGTTGGAAATAGGTGTCCTCTTGATTCATGGAAGTGATAGAGTCGACGTGAGTGTCTACTGGTTCTGGTGTGGGGAGTTCATCATCTTCAATTAGTAATAGGAATTTTCCAGCAGCGCATTTGTGGCCTGGTATAAATTTTTCGTCGCAATTGAAGCATAAACCTTGGGCTCGACGCTCTTGTAATTGGGTATTGGAGAGGCGTCGAATGGGTAATTTAGCTGGCTGTGTGGTAGGTAAAGGTTTTGTAAGGGGGGAAGAAACAATAGTAGTTGGGTTTTGGGAAGTTGGGCGAATGGTGTTAGGTGAAAAGGTTTTCTGAAATTTTGGTTTGGCCTCTCGTAATTTGGATTCGATCAATTTAGCAAGCCCAATAGCTTGTGATATTGATACTGGTTTATGGATAGCTAATTCGCTCTGAATTTCGGGAATTAAACCAGAAATGAAATAGTTCAGGATTGCCTCACGCGATAAGCCGATGACTTGATTTCCCAACTTTTCAAATTGGGCTTGATATTCCACAACAGAATGAGTCTGCTTAAGTTTGAATAACTCAGCTTGGTGATTTTCATATGTAGAAGGACCGAAACGTAATTCCAATGCTCTAGTGAAAGAAACCCAATCCACCAACTCATTATTTTTAAACATCCATTTAAACCAACCTAAAGCCTCTCCCTTCATGTAAAAAGACATCATGGCTAAACGGTTTTCCGGAGGTAGATTATAAAAATTAAAGAATTGCTCAGCTTGAAACAACCACTCAAGGGGGTTGGAGCCATCAAACATGGTGAGTTCCAATTTGGGAGTACGAAAAGGGGGAAGAGGGGTAGAGGGCTGGTTTAGTGAATAAGGAATTTGGGGTATTTGTGTGGTGGAAAATGACGGTGTAGTAGTAAAGATGGGGGGTGGCACATAGTAAGGGGGTTCAAGGTAAGATTTGTTGGGGAAAAAATGATGTGATGGTTGAAAAGGAGATCTAGGGATAGTGGAAATAAGTGTTTGTGGAATGCTGTTGGGAGGAGTGACTGTGTGGGTGAAGTTAGGGCGAGTGAAATTAGGGGTTTGTTGTGGGGTGAAGGCTGAGGGAATAGTAAAGCTGGTGGGAATAGAAGAAAAATTTAGAGTCTGTTTTATACCTGATGAGCTGGCGCCGTGAACAGTCTTTGCGCCGTGAACAGTGCTCGCGTGATGAACAGTGCCGCCGCTTTGAACAGTGGACACGCTGTGAACAGGACTGTGAATAGTGGTTGCGGGAACAGTAACCACTGGTTGTTTTTCTGCCTGAACCGCCAGTTTGGTCAACAAACTTAGGATGTTTTCATATCTAGAATCTGAAATTTGTTTGTCATTCTCCATTCTAGTATGAAGTTCATCCAATTCTGAATGAGTTCTAAGGAACCTCTCATCCATTTGTTGTTGGGTTTATTGCATAGCATTGTTAAGATGTAGGTCAGCTGTGTTGACAGCTTCTTCAACTAGCTCTCTAGGGTTAGGTGGTTTTGGGGGGGCCATGGTTCAAGATGAAAGCACCAAATTGATACAAAGGATTCTGCAACTTTAATTCTAGATCTAGGGTTTTATCAAAGGACAAACTCAAAACTAAGAAGAACAATAAAATGGAAACAATATCATTAATTTTCTGCCTTGTCTCTAAACCCTAAGGGGTTTAAATACATTCTTCCAACTAATGGATCATTTAAATGGGCTCAGCCCAACAGAAATAATAACATCAAAAAATTAGAACTATTAAAATATTAAATCACATAATCTTTAAACCAATTGGGCTTTGTAGTATTTCGTTTGGGCCTGCTATCAGTTTCAATATTGTATTTTTGAGCTAATATTCTTAAAAACATTCTATTGATCATAACGTGAGAGATTCTTCTAATCTTATAGGTTATTTTAGCATTTTTCTCACATTATAATCAACACAAACTTTGACACGTTCAAATTCAGTAGAACAAAATTTCCTTTCTTCTCCAATTCTTCACAAACTATAAGTCAATATCGTGGTCCCAAACGACAAGGCAATGTATGGACATGATTCTTCAAATTTGATAGAATCAACATGCATGTCGTAATCTTCTACCACATGATATTATCCTCTTGATAGCTTATATAGAATTTTCAAAATTGATTTGTTTAAAATTATTTGTATAAATTCTCATGTTGGACTAAGACAGCACAATTTTTTTTTTCACAAGAAAAGAAGATTTTGAATTGAATGGAAAATCTAATTTAGTAAGATATGTGACATCTAGTGGCTAAAGCAAGAGACTATTCCCGGAAGCACTATCTTTCAATTAAAGAATAAATAATAATAACATTTTAAAGCCAAATCGACTTGACAGTAACCAAAATCATGTCTTAATTTTTATATAAAAAAAGAATTCAAAATAAAACTCTATTTCGTGTTGATTTTTAATTTTATTTCTCGTTAGAATATAAGAAGATTCTATGAATTAATGGACAATACTATAGAACCTTGACCTAAACATAAATTTGAGAATGACGGAACATGAAAGGCAATAATGTGCATTTGGTGGGTTTGGACCAAGGTTAAGTAGTAGTATTTATTACTTTGTCAACAAACTATAAATTAATTAATTAATTAATTAATTGGTTTAATTAATTAATTAATTGGTTTAATTAAACCAATTAAAAAACAAAATCAAAGAATAAAAGAGTTTGTCTATTATAACAAAAATATCTTTAAATGAAATTTGGTGGGAGAGTCCATTCGATTATATATCGGAGAATATTTGATATTAAAGATAAATTATTTGATATTAAGGTTTATTTCAATTCAAACTTCATTAGCAAATATATAAAAATAATTAAGTAATATCTTTTAAAAAAAATAATTATTGAACATATACAATTAACATTGTTTAGGCTATCATAATCGATTATGTCTTTGGGATAATCGATTATGAGTATTAAAATGTTTATAGATTATTTTCATATTTGAGCCACCTTTTGTCAATGACTTGTTTTTCATTGTGAATACACCAACAAATATATTTTGAGCACTCTTTTCTCTCTTCTCTCTTTTATTTTATCACATTCGCCTTAATGCTTTTGAGAGTGAAATTTTTGTATATGTGAGGTAGTCCGGTTTGGTGTAAGGACATTTTTTGTAAATTCTCATTGAGAGAATTTTATTTTGGTTGTGAGATAAACCAAATTAAAAAGCTCTTGTTTAGTTGTTGAGGTAAACCAAGTAAAACATTTGTTTAGTTGGAGAGGTCTTTGTGGTTTAAACTTTCAGTCGGTTCGTGTGTTTAGTATGCTTTTAAAATGCTCTCACTTGGTTGTGGAGGTCTTTGTAATTAAAATTTTGTGTTGGTTGGGAAGTTAACCATTCAAAAAGTTCAATCCTTGTATAAGGAAGTTCGTAGGTGAATCTTGTCAAAAACTCATACCATAGTGAAAACTATCAAGAAGGAATTCTTATAGAGCGATATGTCACTTCATTAGATCGAACATCTATAATTATGATGTTTTTCTTTCATCCATTAACTGTTTACTTTCCAGTTATTTATTTCTGCAGAAATTTGATTTTTTTTATATTTCTGCTACTTTTACTCTATTTATTTTGCAAAAGAGTGTTAAATTTCGATTTTGTAAAAGATTTTTAAATCCACATAATTTATCTCCTCTTGCATTCGAATTCTCATGTTCAACAGATAGTTCTCACCTGGTTATTTCTTATCGAACAATCATCCATCAGGGGCAAATAAGGAGGTTTGTTGGTGATCTCAAGATAAGTGCTCGAGAGGCGACTCTAATAAGAATTGAAAATTGTCATTGCAAATCATGTGAGATCACTGCTGGTGAGATGTGACTTTTTGAATTAGATGAATTAGTTATGGAAATTTGTGAATATCAAAATTCAAATTACCATATACGATATCATTGTTCCATGGTGGAATAAAAAATATGTGTACTAAGGGGACGAGTTTTTCGGTGCGATGGTGGTAGCTCCTGATGCAATGGAGCGGGTGGGCTTACAATGTTAACATTTCAACGCTCATATCACTAAAGTTTGAGAGATGTAAATTTTGGATGAGAATGAGATAATCACTACAACAAATAACGCTTTTCATGACGAAGCTTTCACATCATTCAGAAAAAAACCGAGGTTTTATTCCAAGGCGCGCCATATATATTAAAAAAACTTGTTATCTCGATTTTTATAAACACCGAGGTGATATACCATTCAGGACATGCTTCGAATCCCAGCTAATGCGCTTTATGTATTTATTTGTTACAACTATAAAGTAAATGATTTAACCCTTCGATTTCTTTAATAAACTGAGGGATAAAATAATCATATTTTACTATAAAACACTTGCTGAACAGATTCTATCCTAATACTATCTTATTTATAGCCGCCCCACCGTCGAATACGTCATTTTTTTAGGATGGATTGCAAAACTGAAAAAAATGTTCTTCTACCTTGAACAAAATATTTTTCAGCTTTTGCAATCCATCTCAAACAATGGTGTTGTTGTTGTTTAATATTTTGAACAACTATGATTTATTCCTAAAAGTCCTTATTGATGGATTGTAAGTGCTGAAAAAATATTTTCCATTTTTTGGAACAAACACCTAATTAGTAGTTGGATGCATTTCAAGCATGCAAATTGTATACGCTAGCGAAAGCAGTGGTAATCATAGCATAAAAAATTAATCTTGGTGAAGGCATGTCTGACATTCAAGACGGATCTCTACCATCTTGTATGAGACCTGGACATGCTGCATTTTTGATATTATGGGTAAACAATCTTGATATTCTGCGAAGATTTGTTTCATACAATGTATTTTTAATATTCTGCGAAGATTTGTTTCATATAGTGTATTTTTAATATTCTGGGTAAATAATGTAGCCATTTTTGGAAAAAACATTATTTTACTCCAACCCCTCAGTTATTTAAAAATCGAGATGATAGTTAAGTGTTTCTTTCACTATTTTCATTCAACGGCCTTAAACAAATCTTTGACGTCCATTATATAAGTTCTCTTATGATATTGGAAATCTAAATGAAACATATGAAGCGCTTGAAAAATAAGGAAACTTGAAAAAGTTCTCTTCGATAGATTGCAAGGCAGAAAATCAATTGGTTTCAAGGTTTGTTCTATTAAATTTTTATTTATACCGAAAATATTTTTGATTATTGATATTAATTATCTTACCCATTTTTTTCAACAGAAACAAATTCATGCAAGATGATCCGTAGAGAATATCCTTTAACAAATCCTTTTATTTTGTTTTGAGAAAAGAGGTTTCCAGTATTTGATCTTGCTCAGAATATCAAAGAATTGAAGATCCAACATATGATCTTCATGGACAATTAATGTAATATTCTTTGTAAACACTGTAACGAGTTTTATTAAAAAAACCCTCGATTTTTATGATAAACCGAAATAAAAAAGGTGCTAGTTTTTTATAAATAATAAAAGTGTAGAAATTGGGGTTCTAGCTCATGCCATAACAAACCTTTACCTCGGTGTTTTAAAAATTGAGTTGTTAAGTCATTACTTTTCATGACGCCCTTCATTACCTCGATTCTTTTGCCGAGATAAAATACATTTCGCGTCCGACGTTAGAATAGATTTTTGTAGTAGTGAATACATGTTTCTAGCACGTGGAGAGGTTTATATACGCCTTTTGGTTTAAATGCTTCCTTCTGGTGTGGCATGCAAAGCTAGGAGTGGTCGTTGTCCAATCACATCCAATAATATGAGATATTTTGGAGGGTTGTGATCATGTACCCCGTGTCTCGATGAAGTTCCCCATGTCCATCCATCTTACTGGGAGAAGATCAAGATTAGGCTTGTTCCTCTAGACCTCTGATCAACCCATATTAGAGTTTAGTCTAACTCATTCTTATAAAATAAATCTTGTAAGATGAGGGAGTGTCACTTTATATAATCTGTTTAAAAGCTCTATGTCTAACCAATGTGAAACTTGCAATCTTTTTCATACACCTCATCACGTCTAGAACTCTTTTGGACTTAGTGCGTAAATATAAACAGTGGGCGATCTTTATCTATTTATTGATCCAACATTGTTTTTATACGACTTTAATTCTGATAGATAAGGGTGGACAACGGGCCGGGTTGGGCGGTTTCGGGCCCAAAACCACCACCCAGCCCAACCCACAGTTGGAGAAAACAGGCCCAATTCCGCCCAAAATTTGTATCGGTTTTGACGGGTTGGTTTAAAATGGGTTGCGGGTGCTTTCCGCCCGTCTTAACCTGTTTGAGGCCGAAATTCAGGCCCGCAAGACCGCAAACCCGTTTCAAACCAGACCGTTTTTGTTTTTTGTTTCGGTTATTGCGGGCTGGGTCGGTTCTCGGTTTTCTGTCCAGCCCTACTGATAGATATGTTAAAAAAAATGTGATATTTGTTTAACATATATCTTATCCATATTGTTTACGGTTAAACACCAATAAAAAAAATGAATTCGTGTTTATATGTCCTAATTAAATCTAAAGTCTATAACCATTTATTGATCGACATTGTTTTTATACGTCTTTAATTATGATTGATATGTTAAAAAAAAAATGTGATATTTGTTTAACATATATCTTATCCATATTGTTTACTGTTAAACACCGATAAAAAAATATTTTAAAAAACTGAATTCGTGTTTCATCCTAATTATCCGTACTTCATCCTTCAAGCCTTTTAATATCTAAAATGAATTAAATAATTAATTCACATGGCATGTCACTGTCACTTGCTTTTATTTTCTTGCAAGTTGCAGCAAATAAGAAAAGAAATATACCATAGGGATATTGCTATTTTTGTTCTTGATTGTAGTATTTGATATAGAAAAAAAAAGGCTAGTGTAAGGTGGGAACGCTTAAAAAGTTGTAAATGCAATTAGTGCTGGTAAAGATACAGGAAACATGAAACTTTAAAATGGCCAAACTTTGATTTCATATTCAAATGAAGCGTGGGTTTGAAATATCTTTAAAACAAATACAATTGAATATTAACTAATTCCTAATAGATTAATATTATTTTCATTTTAATTATTTTCTTAAAAAATATTGGAGAGAAAAATATTACAGTATTATTTTATTTAGGAGAAAAGATACTAAGACAATATTCTAGTGAAGATTTAAACTCATTCCTTATTTTTTGGTACAACAACTCATTCCAGTAATCATTATACTGAAGGTACTATTAAGAAGAGAAAAAATTTAAAGCATCCATGTTTTTGTAATAGGTTGATTTTCCTTTCACATATTAATGGTGGTTAAATGCAACAACTGTCTTGCAAAACTAATGCACCATGTGCTAGGATTTATTCTGTATTCTATTACTAGTGGTTGTTTGCGGCGCCTAGTATGTTAGTTTTGTTGTAACTTTAGATATGTGGTGGTGCGATCGGTTATCTTGAGCATGTCACCATCAAATCTTTTTCGATTGGTTATTCTTTACCACAACGGCAACGACCGATTCGTCAGCCGCAGTGGTTTCTTTTAACATGATTCAGTTTAGTGCATTGATATTTTGTGTTTGTAGTTTTTGTTAAAGATGATTCGGCGCTCACCTTGGTGGAGTGGCCAATTCATCGTTTATGGCGGTTATGGAAGTTCCGTCGTTTTCTCCCGCAAGTATCTTAAAGGTGATGTTTTTGCCATGGTCGTAGATTTGAGTTTCTTGTGCAAGGTTAGTATCAGGATCTTTTGATCCTCTAATTGTCTCAAGATCTATTGAGATCTGCAAGTTTTAAGACTTAAGGTTTTCCTTCTCTGCATTGACACTGACTTACCACTACAACACGGAAGGGCTTCTAAAGCGCTTTTTTTGGCCTTTAAAAGCGCTTTAAAGCGCTCTCAAAGCCAGCGCTGGCGTAGGTAACGAAAGCGCTTTTAAAAGCGCTCTGGTAGACCCCCCTATAAGAGCGCTTTTTCTGGAAAAAGCGCTCTGGTAGACCCCCTATAAGAGCGCTTTTGCTGGAAAAAGCGCTCTGGTAGCCCCCCCTACTAGAGCGCTTTTCCAAAAGCGCTTTGGTAGGTTGCGTATTTTTCTTCTTCTTATTTTTAATCTTTGGCAGCGCTTTTTGTAACAAAGCGCTTTCGTATGTGGGCCTTTAAGAGCGCTTTTTAAAAGCGCTGTCGTTGCTAAATGAGATATTTTAAAGTGCAGCCTATAATTTCAGCCTCCCAGATCGACCTGTAATATTTTCGACCTGTAATATATTTTCAACCTGTAAAATGTTCGACCTGTAATATATTTTCGACGATATATTTTCAACCATAGGTAGGTCTATATATATACTAATATAATACCATTATAATATCCAAAATTATATATATACATCATTATGTCAATCAAACTAAATTTCTAACATCAACAATATTATACTTCAAATATTAATTGGCAACAATATGAACAAAGTTAGTAACCATATATCCTAGAGTACTATAATATTCTCTTCAAATCGACACAAATCCTACTACATGAATATCTGATGAATATAAAATTGACACAATTCCTCTTTGATTTCTTCCAACTTAAGTCTCGTGTAAGTAGCAGCACGGAATTCGTCAAAGTACTACAGAATAAAAACATAATATGAATGATTTAGTTAAATGTAATAAATTATAAGAAGTTATCTAATTAAGTTATAAATTCATACCGTGATTGGAATCTCTAATTGATTAATTTGAAGGATTTCTTTCATAAACCTCAAAACAAAGTATCCGCAGTCTGAACTGTTCCGCTGTATCGGACACTACATAGAAAAACAAATAAGATTTTATAGTTGTCTTATTTTATCAAGTAGCATAAATATTATAAGCAAAATTGTGAAAAATAATGTACCTGCACTTTGATCCAAGTAATGTTGTTTGATTTAGTCCGGGATACCTGTGCGTCTCGTTGACTTCGGAACACTTGTATTGATCTAACAAATATATAAAAGCATATGTTTAGATCAATCTCACAAATAATTAAATATACACGAATATTTAGAACGATCCCACTTACAAATCAATGATTTCCTTCATAGCCGGATAATTGGTCCAGTCACCATTTACCGAATTCAGATAATACACCACTTCTCTTATAGGGTTGATAGCAAGCAACAACCAGTGTGCTCTATAAATTAAAACAATAGGTTATATGAAAATTTTGCTATACACAAAAGAAACAGAGATTAGATGAACCAAGAATGAGAAACTAACCCTACTGGCCGGGTATTATACGCCCAAAGAATCAGACTTTCTGTATTGCCGGATGACATGAATCTATCGACTAAGCGCTGTCTAACTGATTCCGGTTCCGAAGCAATTGCCATTCCGCTGCAATGGGCGGAAGCCACGAAACGGAATATGTTTGACAATGCAGTCCCGCGCAACACTCTGTCATGCAACAACCTTAAATAAAAACATTATAAACATATTAAACATAATAAAAACATTATAAGCGCTGTCTAACTGATTTCGGTTCCGAAGCAATTGCCATTCCGCTGCAATGGCCGGAAGCCACGAAACAGAATCTGTTTGACAATGCAGTCCCGCGCAACACTCTGTCATGCAACAACCTTAAATAAAAACATTATAAACATATTAGCGGATGAGTGAATAACCGGATGTATGACTGCATATTAGTGTATATTACCGGATGAGTGAAAAACATAATAAACATAATGTGTAAATAAATTGTTCGACTAATTAAATAATATATCGGATGAGTGAATATTACCGGATCTACGAGTGCATATTAGCGACGCCTAGTTGTTCTTGCGTAAAAATCTCTTCCAAGTCATCTATTGCAATATGTGACATGAATTCAACACCAAAGATACCTTCCTCCATATTGATTTGACGGAGAGCACCTTCCTTCAAATCGGACATATCAACAAGTGTTCCGAGCGTCGTCCGGTATCGAGCCACAAAAGCACCACCTTTTTTTGCCGCTTGCTTCGGAGGACCCTTAGGTGGTACGCTACGAACTTCCTGTGTCACTTGTTGTGACCCCCGAGCAGATGCCTAAAAATCATATAACGATCGATAAAATATAAAATCATGCAATTTAGATTCAAATTATATATTAACTCCTTAAATGTACCTCTTTTAGTGATGCAACAGACTCCTCCTCCTGTAAAATCCCTTTGCCCTTAATTGCGGGTTTTGTAGGAGCAGTCTAAAATTAAAATGTAAAAAATAATTAACGTAACGGTGCAGAATTGACATTCGAAAACTAAATGATTCATAATGGTTTTGAATATACCTCATCACCAGTGATAATGAGCTCCGAGGGCCATGCAACAAATGACCCTATTGCATCTCGCATCAATGTTGTCTCTGAGACCATGTCAGGTACTGGTAGCACCGCATCATGATCTAATACAACATCAACTGATACTTTCAGGTGTCCATCCGGGAGCGGTCTATGGTGAAGTAAATCTCCCACAGTGTTGTGCACTTTTCCCTTGCCAACTAGGCGATAATACGGTGCCGATAAGTATAGTTGGCAAGAAGAAATGCCCTAAACCAATAGTAAATATAAAGTCATTATCGTTAATAAAATAGAACAATTTGTAAGGAAAAGAAATTTATAATTACCTCGGGAAGTTTTCTTTGACAGTTGAAACTAGCTTTATCACTAGTTTTTTTCACCGATGCAGTATTGCACTTTTCTTTTATACATATCTTTATCTCTTTGCAATTCAGAGACTTGTGCTTGCAATTCCTGCAATTTTTGCAACACTTCTTGATTGGTAGGATTTCTTCTCCTAGGATGCTTGTAAAAAGAGGTTGGAGTCACACCATGACCCTTACCCCTCACCCGACCGGGATACTCAGGAGCATCTAGTGCTCTACTAAGTACGCTCCTATCATCCTGGTCCTCACCGGTGGACACCGATTGCGACAAGGTCTCCTGTAATTCATTTACATTTCAATAATTATTAGTGGAGATAAAAAATCATTTATATATTAAAAAACATTTAACTGACTAATTAAAGACATAGTATTATACTTACACATTCAGTATAAACTCTCTGAACATCGGGATCGACAGCTTGATTCTTGCCCACACGAGCTTCCTTCCACAACACATGTACAGGAAGTGAAGTTTCCTCACTTTTAGTCTCCTCTAACTATGCATTGACACAAGTGATAAAATCGTCAAATAAAACACATTTATACAATTAATTAAAACGCATTTCTATTTACTTACAATTTTATCCTCTAAGCGTGCATATCCCAAACGCCCTTTTTTGTATGGATACGCGGGTTTGGATGCTCTCACACTATTCGTGGCACTCCTTTTCCGAAAATCTTCATCTCTTTGATTTACAAACTCAACCCAATCTTTTTCATCAATGAAGATCTCATACTTTTTTGGCCGTCCCGGTGCCTCTTCAAGAAAGTTTCCATCTTTATCCTTAAGATAGGTGTTTGTCAAAAAAGCTTTCCACCCTCTATATCTTTTTCCGGCCAAACTAAGTATGTAGCGTCTACGATCATCTGGTATCTCAAAAGTCCTCTGCAAAAAAACATACGCATAGTGTGTTAGTATAAGTAATTTAAACAATTTATCGTCAAGATAATAACAACAACCATATATGATATATACCTGAAGCTCGTCCCAAATCGCTTTTTTTTCCGCATCCAACTCTTCGCTTTTCAGATTCCATTTAGCTACGGAGACTGGAATATGCATACGAACAAGTGTACCAATATAGCTTGTCAACTTTGCAGAATTAGGACCAATTGGTTGGTTTTCAGAATTCCATTCCAAATGGTATACTAATCCTTGGTCTCTATGTCTAATGATTCCCTTTATAATGGTGATGCCTCGTGCAACTTCTTTTGCTTCAGTATCAGGTGGAGCATTTGTATCCGGAGCATCTCTTTCTTGAGCATCTCTTTCTTGTGAGTTTTCTTGTGAGTTTTCAGGTGGAGCATCTCTATCCGGAGCCATTGAACCTGTATCAAACAATGTAAGATTCTTGAATGAGATCAAACTTTCACTCTTCACAAGTAACCCCTATCTAGCAAAGATATTCCTAAAAAATATAAAATAAAAAACTTAATTGAAGAGTATAAAAATTAGGTCATAGTCCATAGCTTAAAAAAATCAGCATTGTATCATTATGTCAAATGCATTCAAATTCAAGTAAACTCACAAACTAACACAATTTTCAAACCAAAAATGAAACAAGATGCAAGAAGTCACATTGTACCATGAGAAATTGGGTTCAAAACAAGTTCTAAATCCCTAAACCAACATCCCGGACAACCATGATATACGTATAAATTGGCTCTCAAAATTCACTTCAAACAAGTTCAAGATGAAAGAAAGTAAACTCAACCATAGCCAAAAGATCTATCGATCAACCAAAATCATGCATATTCAAATATCAAAGCTCAACGATGTCTTTAGAATCAAAATCAAATAATATCAATACAAAATATGACTTAATTCCACTTCAAAACATGAGATCAATTCCAACCACCTTTGAATCAATTAACTTAGAAACCGGGAAGCCACTACACCAACCTATTAACGCATACTTAAGTTCACTTCAAACATGTCTTACACAACGAACTCGGGCAGCCATGAACATGAACCAAAACCAAAACTCAAAGAGAAGCACAATATCATTCAAACCCAATCTAATACAATATATGGATTATCAAACACTTAGCAAAAAGAACCACCAATAGTTATACTCAAACCCGACACATAACTATGCTAATGTGAGTATTAGCATAGAAAACGATTGCATTCATCTTTCAAATGTCAAAAACAATGCCATTATCCAATGCCCAGTTACAACATAGAAGCAGAAGAGAACACCTAATATAATATACTCAGGAAAAAGCACTTTGTTTATTCGCGATGTGGAATCATAAGGATTTATATAATCAAATTCAAGAGAAAACTACAATATTAACTGTAAAAAAATCACAAACACAAACAATATTAAGGAGAACACAAACACAACCAAATTCTTTACAGTCATACATTCCTAGAGAAAACTACAAAATCACAAGAAAACATATTGGCGATATCGCGAATAACCAATAAATCGTGTACCTTCGTCTTCGTTTTCTGGGCAAGGGTTGTTCTTCATTCTAGCTTCGTCTTCTATTCGTATTTGTTTTTCTGGGTGGTTTTGAGGATGAGATACGGTCTTCTCGAATTCATATTCATTCTAGCTTCGTCTTCGTCTTCTCTTAATAGATGGCAGCGTTTCTATGGAGTTTCTATGGAGTTCTTCGTAGATGGCAGTGTTTCTTCGTTCCGGGCAGCGATGGCAGTGAAAGAAAATTAGGGATTATGAAACAGCTATTATTTGGATTTTAAAAATTTTAATTGACGAAACAGCTATGAAAGCGCTTTTAGAAAGCGCTCTGGTAGCCCTGCCTTTACCAGCCCTTTTTAGGGTAAAAGCGCTTTCGTACCCCCCCCTTTAAGAGCGCTTCTGAAAGCGCTTTCATAAGCCACCTATAAGAGCGCTTTTTGAAAGCGCTTTCGTACCCCCTCTATAAGAGCGCTTTTTGAAAGCGCTTTCGTACCCCCCTATAAGAGCGCTTTTAGAAAGCGCTTTCGTACCCCCCCCCCCCCCTTTAAGAGCGCTTTTTTTGCGTGTTTTTTTATTTTATTTTTAGCGAAACCTATGCCAGCGCTTTCTCCAAAAAGCGCTTTAGTAGGGGTGCTGCTAAAAGACAAATTTGGCATAGTGTACTATTTGTATAAATCATCGTGATTAATGCCAAACTAATTTGATATCTGATAAGTTGCCATTTGTATTATATTTTCATCACTTATTAGATAGGAATCCAGGTACTCTGTAGCACTTTGCTTGTATTTTTTATCATTTAAGTCAGTTTTATTTACCGTAAGTAAATTGCGCATTTTAGTGTTTTAAGTTTATTTCAAGTTTATCTCACATTTTAAGCTTTGGTTGTGTCCCTTTAATTGTGTTCAGGTAAAAATAAAAGTTCCAAAAGATGCAGTGCGAGAAAGTGGAGAAATTCGGGATAACGGTGGACGTTGACTCAAGATACCAGAGGTGCCACACGATCATCCGTGTCAGCTGACACGAACCGTGTCACAAGACCTACAACTTGGAAGCAGAAAACTAGAAAATTAGAAGTGCAACACGGCCACCTGTGTCAGCTGACACGGGCCATGTCACAAGGCCTATAACTTAAAGGAAAGATCAGAAGCACAACACGGTTACCCGTGTCAGCTGACACGGGCCGTGTCACAAGGCCTAAAGCTTGAGGAAAGAATCAGAAGTGCAACTGATTCTTTTGTTTTTCTGATTTTTTACTAAGTGTTGACCTAAAAGGGTGTTTTGGGTATTTTCCAACTGATTTGAGTGGTTCTCTTGTGTCTGAAGAGTTTTTACTATTTAAGAGGGTTTTCATGATAAAAGAAGGGAATTTTGACAAAACGAAGAATTTTTACATGATCAAAGATCGGAGAGACCAAGGTCATTGGAGGGCAGCGGATTTTCATGAGCGAAAACAATTGAAGATCTAAGTTATCCGACTACTTGTAACGTCTAATTTTTATCTCGTAATTATTTTGAACAATTTGATATTGTAAACAACTTTGATTATTTATTTCCAGTAATAATTTTGTTTTTCATAGTCAATTTGATTGTTCAATGTTCTTAATGCTTTCCCTATCGGACCAATAGGGATTGATTCATGACTAACAATCAGGGCTGGACCATCGTTGTTAAATCCTTTGATCGATTATACTATAGTAGATATCACCTATGACTAGGAATACCCTATAGTAACCGGTACATTCTTGATAATTCAAATGCTTAATTTCATCACTAATTTCTATGGACATTGAGGTTAGGATTGAATGTTTAAAGGTTTTCCCACTAAGGTTTTAGGGGAAAATAAACTTAAGAACCGGTAGTTGATTATTTGGAATTTGTTATTGAAATAAGTTACATGGTAAATCATACGTCTTGTCCTAGCATGTTCCTCATATTTGTCAAAGCCAATCTATCATTCAGTTATATGTACTTACTGTTAATTTATAATTTGCAAAACAAAATCCAAACTCTAGTTTTTGTTTAGGATGTTGCACCCCAATTTATAATTTGCTTAAGATGTTGCCTAAAACTCCAAAGGAATGAGAATGATATTGACTAAAATTAGCAAGGTACTCACTCTCTTTTCCAACTCTTTTACTTTGTGCTTAGTATTGTTAAAGCTTTGCATCCCACTTGTTTTTAAAAATGATTTTGTATTGTTAAAATTCAACCTTTTAAACCAACCATTGATTTTGTATTGTTAAAACTCAACCAATCTCTTTTAAATTACCCTTTGCCTTGTATTGTTAAAGCTTGTCACCTTTTAAAGCTTGTTAAGTGTTGTTAAAGCTTAACATTTTAAAGACCCGTTGAGTATTGTTAAAGCTCAACACCCAAAAAGATTTTCACTTGGCCTTTTATTTTCCTTTTAAGGGGAACTACAGAAGCTCTGACTTCCCTATTGCACTTAAGGGGTATGTATGCCTAAGACGCGATGTCTTATCGAGCTCACTTTTAAAATATTATTTTCTCATCCTCCCACTTTATTTAAACCCAAAAAACACAACAAAAAAAGTTTTACGACAATAACAATGATAATATATATTTCAAAGAGGATCCTACGGAGTACCGTAGATGTGACGGGTGCTAATACCTTCTCCTTGCATAACCAACCCCTCGTACCTAGATCTCTGATAAGTTTATTAGTTTTGATTTTAAAAACTTTTGTGAGTTTTATTTCACTCTTTCTCCTATTTCCTTTGGAAACAATAAATCGCAGTGACGACTCTGTTAAAATATCTGAACTAAGTCAATCAATAGCTCTAGTCTCACAAATTTCACCGCTACAATAGCCTTTTTTCCTAATGAGGTTATGCCTCGTTTACTCGGAGAATTCCAAGGGGAGATAGCTTGGTCCTCAAGGCACTCATTTTCAAGGTGGTTGTACCCTTAGGCCACATAATATGTCTATGGAGATCAAAATTACAAGTTTTAATGTCAGCTTGATACTTTTCTTTATGGGTGGTGATTGCAACCCTATCCCTTTTGATAATTTGTTAGGGAAGTTGAGATGTTAGAATATCACAAACATTATTAACCGCATCAGCAAAAAGATCGTTAAGTTGTGGCTTGTGTGGTAATTGATGGTGGTGGTTTAATGGATTAAGAATAGAGGCATAATCAAAGGATGATCAGACCTCTTTTGCGGCAACAATGGGAAATGATTGCTTAAGAGGAAGGTAAACTGAGTTTGAACCGTGCTTAAAATCGCCAGAGTATTGTTTCTTAGAGTTAAAATTCTATTCTTATTTAGATAGAAATTATATTTTCCATAACATTTTATTTTATTATTATTTAATAGTTATGATTTTATTATATTTAGTATAATTATTTAATTTTAATATATACGGCGGGGATGGATACAAAACAAGGAAAATCGACATCACTCTAGTAGGGGTGTTCGCGGTGTGACTTTGGATCGGTTTTTTAGATATCCAAATTACAAATTATATTTTTAATTAATATTATAAAAATACTAATAAATATTAAGTTTGATATAATATATAACATACACTATATTAAAAGTTAATCTTACAAAATAAAGATTAAGTTTGACATAATATATAATACTATATTAAAAGTTAATCTTACAAAATAATAATGATCTCTTATGGTTGAAACAAATGAAATAAAAAATAAAAAGATTACATCAAACTAATAAATAGTATTTAAAAAATATGTGTCATCTAATAATAAATTAACACAATATATCATACTAATAAAAAAAAATATGTCCTGAATTGGTTTTGAAAAATTATTCCGAAATCGGATGCGAATTGTCGATTTTTACAAAATGACATTCAAACATTGCTAATAATTTTTATTTTGGGGTATTTTTGATTTTTTGAATCGATTTATGATTCTTATTTGGATCGGGTTTGGATTTGAATACTCATACCCTTACATGTTGGGCTATCTCTACTATTTGGAGTGGTCCAAATGGATGTGGGTTAATGGCTCGTGTGCGGTGTGTGTAAGTCTTTGTTACTATTCAACAAAGAGGAATAGGGTTTAGACGTGAGTGACAACAAGAAAAAGTAGAGAGAATAGTGAAATCCCACATCCCCATTTCAGCACAAATTAGTCCCACGAAATCAGAGCTTGCGTTTAATCCAACAGCTGGATCGTCCTGAAATTTTATCACAGTGTTTATGACTTCTAGGATTACATTCTGAACGGTGAAAATTGAATTTTGAGCTTTCTAAGTCCGTCTGTTGTGTCCATCTTTGAGTTGCGAATTTCTTAATGTTTTTGGATTGTTTTGTCTCTCTTAATTCTTGTTGTATCTCTTAATTCTTGTTGTATTCCAAGACTGATTGTAGATCTTTATGATGTTTATGTATGTCTCTGAATAGTATTATAGAGAACCTTGTTTATATCCATTGTTGATTATATTGGAGATATTAATTGGCCTATGGGCCCCGTGGATTTTTACTCCTAGTTAACAGAGGTTTTTCCACGCTAAAATTGTGTTGTGTTGTTAGTGTGTTTTTTTATTGTCTCTAAGTTGCATTTGATATTTGGGAGAGATTGTGTTGTTGCATTATTTTGCTACTAGGTAAGCTCAGATAAATCAATGCAAACAAACTTTTAGTATCATTGATATTTTAGTTTTTTTTAATCTATATAAACATTAATTGAGTTGCTTATTAGACTTTGTTTAGTAAAACTAGCTGATAGGTGGTAGTTGATGTTTGATAGCTAGTAGCTAATGATTGATAGCTGGTAGCTGATGACTCATAGCCGATAAATTAATTTGAGTGCTTGATAAATTAGCTATTACAGTATCTAATAAATACAAAATTTCTTAAAAGGATATTTTTAATTAAGAAATTGGTGGTTTCATTATCTTATTATATTATATTATTAAATTAATTTTTATTCGAAAAATAAATGTATTAATTAAAATATACAAAACAATTAAAAGATATCATCAAAATATATTAAATATATATAAATCTTATAATGAAATTTAACGAGTTACGTGAAATAATAGTTGTAGTTTTGAATTTTGTTATATTAATCTAAAAAAATAAAAATAAGTTTTTTTTGGATGATAATAAAAATAAGTTTATCGTTCTCCAATAAAACTGCAATGATATTCTGAATTTTTTTTCTCAGTTGATCTCATTGATTCTCCTTTGACGTTTCACTAACTTGATAATTATCAACATTATTTTAAAATTCATTATATAAATAATGCATTTAAGGGTAAAAATATGTTTTTTCCTCTTTTATTGGTTGAAACATATGTGGGTCCTACTACTTTATGTGGGACCTATTTTCATAGTGAGAGGCTCACACATGTATCAACCAATAAGAAAGTGAGTGTTTGAGAGAGTGTTCAAAAGAGAGTGTTGCTAGCACTCCTCTTTTATTAAAATAATAATGTAATAAATAGAAGAAAAAGTCACAAACTAATAACTATAAACTCAAAAGCTACTTCAAATAGCTTTTGAGAAAAAGTTAAAAGCTAATAAAATTAACTACAAACTAAAAGCTAAAAGACAGTTATCAAATAAAGTTTATTCATTAATAAGAATTGAAAAACTAAAAGTTAAAGACTAAACTTATGGCTAAAAATAAACATATGATAAGCTACATGCTAAATTTCAACTTTGATATTTTTAGCAAAATAAATTTAAATTTAATAAATTCTATCAGTCTATTCTCATTTTTAATGGACGCACCTTTTAGATATAAATTACATTTCAACAATCACGACATCAAATCTTTAAATTTTAAATTTTAATGTCCATGAGCCGATATGATTAAGAAAATTGCACAGTGGAAAAATCTTCATTTGAAAAATAATGAGTTGAAAATACAATTTGATACTTTCAATCAACTTTAAAAGTAAAGAAAAAGTTTTAAAAGCCAACATGTGTTAGACGAGTAGAAAGGCGCATATTGCGGTTGGGATAAAAGCAAATATTGAGAGAGATATTTATCTTATAGCATGAGAAGATATTTTGAGACAAATTTTTTTTTTATAAAATATCTAAAAAATAATGCTTTTGAAAGATATTATGCTTCTAAAAAAATTAAAAGAGATATTATGTTACATAGTGGTAGACATTAAAGCAATCAACGTCTAATTAACTTAATTATCAATCATAATGAGACAAACAATCCTAATAACTATCACAAGTTGGTTTCAAATTTATCATGTGTGTTTACTATTTTTATTTTGTTGAAAAACAATTAATGAGGAAAATAGTAGCACATGGATTCAAATAATGAATATTGAGTGAAGTGTAAAAACCAAAAGTGAAAAAAAAGTGTTTCTAACATTTCTCATATGTCCCAACAAGTACTAAATATTTGTACTAAAATAAGTGAGAATAACATTTTAATCATTCTAGTCAAATGGAATCACATGAAGGAATAAGGTGCATTTTGTTAGTGCTCAATGTTATAAACCACTATTATTAGTTTTTATCAAACAACCTTATGCAAGAAGCTTAATTTCCACTCTATGTGAATAATCTCTTTACTTCTTCATTAGTAAAAGGAAAATACCCAAAAGAAGGAGCCAAAACAAAATAAAATAAAGTTTAAAGGTAAGATATGACAAATGAAGGACATAAAGTTTGTGAAAATGTTTTATTATATAGTTTGTTAAATGAAAAATAATAATAAAGGTGTAGATGCTATTTAACTAGATGGTCCCTTTTTTGCATCTATCCTAATTCTCATTTCCCATCTACTTTAATCTTTCTCAATGGGAGGACTATAAGAGTTCCCATGCCATTGATGCTTATTATTAATACAAAAAGTTATTATTTATGGCATCTTCTAGTATTAGCCTTTGTTTTAAGTATTAGGATAATGTTATGTGGTCCTACCCACTATTTATCTTACTAGGTTTTTCTTTTGTTCATCTCTCATGATATAGCTTTTAGTGTTAAGAAACACAACTCACTAACAAAGTTGAAAGTTGAGACTCGAAAAAGCAATAAATAATATATTTTTTAAGATCCTATATACATTATTAGAAAGCACCATGATTACCAAAGATGGCATGTGGCATGCATTTATATCTTCCACCTTCATTTTTGTGCATTGCCTGGTTTTTTTAATTAAATTTATCCATTGAAATGAGAAGAACCATAATAACCGTAAAAAATTTAACTTTCTCAAAACTAATATCGAACTCCGAATATATGGTTAAACTAAAAGAGAGAGTGTTATCTGATTCAAGTATAACCAATTTGGTTTGTTTTCCCATTTGAGACGCCTGTTGTTGAGATTTTTATACATTCACGCAGTCAAAACGATATAAACCGTTTGACTTTAATCATACCACTCACATATAATAGTTTTAATTTTTTCAAAATTATTTATTTGATCTTGATCGGACGGTCAAGACATACTTGAATGCAAAACTTTTTTTACTACAAATCTGAATCCTTTGTTTTCACTTTTCAACTAACTTGGGTTGGGGACTCGTTAATAAAATGCTACTTTGCCTACTTTTCTCAACTTATCATATACTACCTTTTTTTTTTTCAAGTCCTTGACTAACCAAAATATGACAAAACCGCAAGCAACTTGTTCAGTCATTATTATTATGTTTTGTGTGTGTGTGAATCTACAAGAAATGGTGGGTCAAATTTTAGACTATCTTACATAATCCTTATCCTTTATATGCATTCAAACTTGACTATTACCTTAAAAATATCAACACTTGCGTAACACATTCACACCTATCTCCCTTTATACGGAACAACTTGTTTGTAAATATCTAACACATGAAATGGCGAAATTCACATGAAATTCACTAAATCTTAAAGTGATGGATCAAGTTCAAGATAAATATAATTTCTATTCTACTGACTACTGGAACTATGGAATTGGGATCACATTTTGCCTAAAAAAGTAAATAACTCATGGTCAAATATATACTTTGATGTCTTTATTCTATAATAACTTAATAATAATAATAATTGAAGGGCTATGAGTAAATATACCTTCCGTAAAATAAAAAAAAAAAGTAAAGATACCTAAGCCATGTTATTCACCTAGTGTGACTATTTGTCATTTTCTCCACGTAGTTAAAACACTTTGAATTTAAGTACTAGTACACTTTTCCATCAATTTCAACAATAACAAATTGCCACTTGTACACATGTCATAGCCGGACAATTCTTCACACACCACTACCACCGAGTTTCAGTACCATCACCATGAACCTGTCTAAACATATCGCATTTTAATTTTAATCTTATAAAGTTATGGTCACAAAATAGGGCTATTGAACAGTGTTGACAAAACAGGAGTAACTGAACTTGGATCATCATGTTCAGCATCATCCCCTCCACACAATGACTCGTATAAAGATACTGTTAAATAGTTACTATTATAAATATAATTAGTAGTAGAAAAAATAAATTAAACACAGCAAAAACTTTGTCCTACCTTAGCCTTCCTCTTTAAGTAGAGCTAAGCACCCACCACCCCACTACACACCAAACACAACCTGCCTCCAATTTCACCTCTATCTTTCTCTCTCTCACACCCCTTCATTTTAAGTCAAGTCTTCTCCAACTGACTCTTATCCTAAAATAATCCACAATACCCAAACCTACCTTTCTCAACTATAAGTACCTACCTCAATTATTCAACTTCCCAAAACCCTC
The DNA here is from genome assembly GCF_029867415.1 of Vicia villosa. Lineage (NCBI taxonomy): Eukaryota > Viridiplantae > Streptophyta > Magnoliopsida > Fabales > Fabaceae > Vicia > Vicia villosa. The sequence goes on along the minus strand of NW_026705848.1, from coordinate 109,005 downwards.
TTCTTTTCTCTCTCTCTTTCTATAAACAATAACACACTCAATTCAACTAACTTTTTTTCCATTTCAACATGACTCGCTCTCTTAGAACATTACAATCCATTTCCTCCGCCGCACCTCCGCCCGACTCCACCGCCTCTTTAGAATCCGACTTCGTCGTCATCCTCGCCGCTCTCCTCTGCGCTCTCATTTCCGTCGTCGGCCTCACCGCCATCGCCCGATGCGCTTGGCTCCGCCGCGGCCCCGCCGCCGGAGCCTCCCCGACCACCGCCGTTGTCAACAAAGGTCTCAAAAAGAAAGTTCTCAATTCACTTCCCAAATTCACCTACCTCGGCGACACTCCCGGAAAATGGATAGTCTCGTCGGAGTGCGCCATTTGTCTCTCGGAGTTCACCGCCGGCGAAGAGGTTAGAGTGCTTCCCCAGTGCGGTCACGGCTTCCACGTGGCGTGTGTAGACACGTGGCTTGGGTCTCACTCCTCGTGTCCTTCTTGCCGTGCTCCTTTCGCCGTCGCTAGGTGTCAGAAATGCGGCCTATACCAACCAAATCCTGCCGGAGAAGTCACTGGAGAAGTCACCGGAGAAACAGAGCCGAAAACCACCGGCGACAGGAATGTAGAAGTTGTTGTTGTGAATTCCAATTGTGTTAGCGACGGCGTTGATAGACATAGCCACGGTGGTTATAATGGCTTTTTGCCGTAAAACTTGTTATTTTATATTTTCTCTATCAATTTGTATATTTAAATGTAAATATTATATATTATTTTGTTTAAATCTCTGGTTTTTGTTTCTCAGTTCAGAGTTTATCTCAATATATTAAAACTAGTCTCTATACCCCCGTGCGAGGCACGGGTTAAATATTAATAAGTAAAAATATATAATAAAATTATTTATAATTTATAAATAAAGTTATAATAACATTATAATAATATTATAATCCATTATAAAATATTCTTGATATTATTAGTATACATATTTTATTCTTTAAATAATAAATTATTTATTGTTACTAAATATATTTGTATTATTTAAAGATTGAATATATCATTTTTTTAAAAAAAATTTAATCTATGTAAGTTATTTAAATTTTGTACAAAATTTCTATAAGTTATTTAAAAAAAATTATATAGTCTTTAAATTCATTATATTCAATTCTTTATATTCAAAAAGAATACCAACAACTTAACTCATACGATATATTACATATCTATTTTACAATTTTTAACTACTATACAATTGACAAATATATTGGTCTCAAATCCTAAATATTGAATTCTCTATACAATATGTTAAATTCTCGCAAGCCTCGATTGCCAATTACCTGCAACATAAAGAAGATAAACATTTTTGTTAAATAACATTAATAATTAATAATTTTTGAATTTCTATTATAACAAAATTGATAATCAAAATTGATTTGAAATTAAAGTGAAAATTAAAAGAGGGGAGTGGAGATTGTGTTATTTTGATATGCTTCCATCACCACTACGTTACAGAATGAAAACTTGTTCAAGTAGAATGACTATGAATTGAAAGTAATAAATAATAAACAATAAAAAATAGTAATTAGGAATTAATAAAATAATTAATTAAGTAATTTATAACTAACATAAACCAATGAATATAAATTAGTTGATCTAGCCACATAAAGCAGTGGCCCTCTATAATAGAAAAACTCATGTTTAATTAAGCTCTAGAATTAGAAATATGAGATGAAAATTGAAAAGTCCATATCCAAAAATGAAAGCCCCCTATAATAGAAAAATTCATGTTTGTCAAACAATATTTAACTTCTGTAACATTGTTTGATTAAGTTCATTTGCATTAGGTTTCAATGCATCAGAATATCCAGAACTCCAATAGTTTCCCTATCGAATGATTACGTAAATCTCAGCTTGAACCATGATTTCAACTTCTGCTAGTGCTTTTCCAGCCCCTGCTGAAATAACTATGTTATGATTTTGCATCAATTTCTTATTCACATGTCCTGAAACAGACACAATCTTTTGCTTCTATGAATGAATGCTTATGTTCATCTTCTGTGATATCTTTAGAATGATCAACAATGGCCTTTGTTATAGGATGCCCACTGTTCACCTAATCATATAGATGGTGATCATCCAGTACTCAGAATGATGGCAAAGTATAACTACAAAGCAACATAAGAATGAAGAAACTAAAAAAAATTAAGTTTAATGCAACAGCTGGCAATAGCTTAGCATTGCAAGCCTAACTTGACTATTTTTAAATCATGAAATAAAGCAAAAGAATGGTATAGAATTAGATACTGATATACCAAATATAGCAAATAATAAAACCATGCTACATGGAACATTGACATTATAAGGAAACAAAATGTATTTAGAATATATCACACACCAGTATAGCCTTTACCCAAGTAAAAATACTCTTTGCAACAGAAAAAGCCGATACTCCAATATTTCCTCCGCTCATTTGCAGCAAAAAAGTAACACATTTTACAACCAAATCAACCCTTATTCATTTTTGAAAGAATTCAAATGACAACGACGACAACGATGATGACGATTAAAGCAAAGAGAGACATACCATGAGATCTTTTAATTCCTTCTGTAATATGCAATTACATGAGAAAATAATGAACAAATAAAACCAAATAAAAAAACATTGAAGTTAGTCAACATCAAAATCGCTTATCATATAAGTGCTCATGTATAAACTAATACATAGATGTAACAGAAACCTTTAACTTCTCTACTTATGCTTTCTTACTCCCTCAACTAATTCAAGAAGCATAGTTACCTCAGATGAATCATCGTCGTTCAAGCTTCCCAGAGCTCCTGTTGACGAAGATCCTAGTAGTGGCTATATTTTGCCTGCTGAACCCTACCACCGATACACTATCCCGCAATAGCAGTGCTATAGCGTGCTATTGACAACATAGACAATAGCTTATTTTGATGATACAACAGATAAAAAGCACTAATGAAAACAAATGATAGAATATGACTACCAAAATCCTAAAGAAAATTAAAGTTAAATAGAAAACATCAAAGGGAGGAATATGTTCATATGAACAGACTCCATATCTTCTATTAAATCATCACATTCCTTTTTATAATGCTAAATAGAGGTTACCTTTCTTGAGCTTTCTGTTTTCATCGACCGGCCAAAATCTTGAGCTTTCTCCATTACACCATATCTATATAATACTATAAACCATAATAAACAAAACTAAAATCATTAATCAAAATTCAATATCATTCACCTAAATCAGACCAACCAAAACTTTGATAAGAACAAACTTCGAAAAAACCATTTAATTTGCATACTTTTTTCCATGTCAATGTCACTACAACCCTGCTCTCATCACAAACCATAACCGCAAATCATCAGCACCTTCACTAAATCACTAAGAACTCCCACAACCCAAACTCAGACACCGCTAACATACCGCACAGACAACAATAACCTGTAAACGAAAATGAAGAAGAAGAACGAATCAGAAATCAGAGAGAAGAAGACGAAGCATACAGAAGAGGATTTGACAATAAAAAATCAACCATTCCACATACCTAACCCTTTTCGAATTCGTTTGTATCTTTTGTTTTTTGTTTGTAAGTTGTTGTTGCATTTTCGTTTTTTCACCATGTATACCGTGAATATCAAATATGAGGTATGGGATTTGATGGGTTTAGGGTTAGTTTCTTCTTTGCTCTTGATTGCTGGGTTGATGCGTTTGAGGATTGAGAATGAGCAGGAGATCGTGTAGAGATTTGGTTCAAGTGTTTTGTTGTTGTTGTTTTTTATCTTTAACCGAGATTGAAATGGAAATGTGCGAGAGAGAGAAATCAACAAAAAACTTTAATTGATTACCTGAAAAATCGAAGGCGTGACATTGAAGATGAGATGAATGGGATTGGGAGAATAGAAATTGATGATGAATGTGAAACGGCTGGAGCCTGGAGGTATATTTTCTTCGGTCTTCCCCAAATATTTGCTTATACATGTACCGAGGTTGGTATGTGAAGCGTGAGACACAAAAAACAGAGTACATTAATTAGATAAATTAAAAAAATTAAAAAATACATAAAAATTTAATATTAATAATATATTTAAAGAAGGTTTCCATTTATAGCTAAAATATAAATAAAGGATGGATTGAGAGTTTGACAAGTGGCAAACTTGCCAAAATACTCATCTAGCTATATTATATTGTATGATTTTGGGCAATTTTTCACCTTTTATTTTACATTATCTTTTATCCATTAAATACTCTTTTTTCTTTTTGATAGAGACTATTATTATTATAATGATATCAATCAAAGTCTTTTTTACGTTGGGGGAATGGTGTTCTTTTCCTAATTATTGGCAGTATATTACTATCTCCATCTCACAAAACTTTTCTTACTTTTTTCATAAAAGTTAAAAAGAAATTATAAATAAATAATTACAATTTTGTTAAGTTCCCTTTAGTAACTATTGATTGATTATTTGATTTTGTTATAAAAAAAATAGTACGGGTTGATTCTCACTAACGTGCAAGTCATAGCACATGATATTTAGTAAATAGTACAGGTGAAGTAAAATATTGTCGTTAATTATATTCAACTTTCTATGTTTATTAATGATATAAGAATTTATTAGTAAGAACTAATTTTATTGGCAATGTCATTGTTGTTAGATTAGATATTTTACTTGGGTTTGGATTTCAAACTAGTTTAATTGGCAATGCCATTGTTTTTAGATTAGATATTTTATTTGGGTTTGGATTTCAAACTAGTTTTATTGGCAATGCCAATGTTTTTAGATTGAGGTTTGCTATTTTGACATTAAAATAGCTACACCGTAGTTGTACACCAGAGCCTTTTTCAAAGCTTCTAGGAGTGGCACAGAAATCCAAGTAAAGAAAAAATAATTAAAAAACAAAAAGTACATGAATTGGTATATATATACGGTGTAGTGTCACATATGGGTGTAGATTTAGCATTTCTCTTTTAGATTGAGGTTTGCTATTTTGACATTAAAATAGCTACACCGTAGTTGTACACCAGAGCCTTTTTCAAAGCTTTTAGGAGTGGCACAGAAATCCAAGTAAATGAAAAAATAATTAAAAAAACAAAAAGTACATGAATTGGTAGATGTTTTACTTGGGTTTGGATTTCAAATTGAAAATATTGTGTCTTCGAATTTATAGTAACTATTGTCACTTTGTTTAAATATGTAAAACAATGAATAATATTCACGAAAGATTATACAAATTACTTTCAATTTATTTTAATTTAGCATGTAAATGAAATAATACAATTTTTTTAAATTTAATATGTGAATGACATAACATGTCATTTTTAACGTAGTAAGATGGGATTAGGATTCAGTGACTTTGATTCATATGACTTTAAGTGATTATAGTTCTTTTTGATGAAAGGAAAAGTGAAAAAAAAAAAAAAAAAAGGAGAAAATAGAATAAAAGAAAAAGTTACGGTGATTTTGGCACCTTAAAGTCATTGAAACTCAATTCAACAACATGTCTTTGTTGTGGGAGTATGTGTATGCTAAATTTAAACTTAGTTTTATTTTATGTAGCGAGTTTATAACACTTCATTTTAAAATAATTGTCGTTTTTGCAAATAAAGTTTGTTTTAAAATGAATGTAATTTTCTCTTTTTAATATAGAAATGACTATTTTTCTAAATGTGTAAATACCAAAGTATCCCTATTTAGAGTTTGATTTGTGATTTTGTTGTCTTATGATTTTGATTTGTGGTTTTATTGTGATATGATTTTGATTTGGAATTTTGTTGTGTTAAAATTGATTAGGGAATTACAATTGATTTTCACTACTTTTTTTCACTAAAATTTTGTTGTGTTATGATTTTGTTTTGAAATTTGATTTGGGATTAATTCTCATTCTTATTAAGATTGATTTTGAATTTTGTTGGGCACAACCACCTTTTTTAATTTTTTTTTCAAAATGTGTAATTACCAAAGTATCCCTACTGAGTGTTTGATTTGTGATTTTGTTGTGTTATGATTTTGATTAGGGATTTTTTTTTTGTGTTATGATTTTGATTTGGGAATTGTGATTGACTTTCACTATATTTTTTTCACTAAGATTTTGTTGTGTTATGATTTTGTTTTAGAATTTGATTTGGCATTGATTCTCACTAAGATTGATTTTGGATTTTGTTGTGTTGTGTTAATTTATTTAATTGATTATGCAGCACAAAAGTGATAATGAAGAGTAAAAAAATTAATTATTTTTTCAAGAGGAAAGAAAGAGATGAAGAGAATTTAACACTTATGCCCAAACCTCAAAGAGTTTTTGAAAATTCAAGAATTGAAGAAAACGTTAATAGTTTGTTGGGATGACATTGAAAATTCTTTAGAACGTGATTTTGAAAAACGTCCTTCAATGTAGAAATATCATGTAAATCAAATGGATGAAATACAAAGAATTTTTTTAAAACAGGGTCCATATCAAATGAATTTAGAGCAATATACATTGTCTGGTAAAAAAGATCATCAAAGATGCTTTCAACACGCCTGATTTAGCCTTTTTTCTTCATAGTTAAAATATTCACCTTCAAAAGATGCTACTTATTGCTTACCATGTTATCTTTCTAGCAAAAGACCAAGTGGACGTCTTGGTTCCGATGAGAAATATTACTTTTAACCTTGATACCAATTGCATTCTAGTTGAAAAATATTATCCTATGGATTTCAATGAGCAAAAAAAAGACTAATCTGAAATTTCAACTTCAACATTTTATTATTGACGCTGGTCGAGCATCGAGTTTGAATAATCTATCAACTATTCAAGAATTCCGTTCATCTTTGTTTGCAACTGAAACTGAAGAAAATTTAATGATTGATAGTCGGCTCCGCCTTATCATGACTTTGCCTGTATCTACACCTATTGCAAAAGATTTTTTTTTCAGCAATAAAAATTATCAAGACAAGGTTGAGAAATAAAATAGGGCTATTGAACAGTGTGTGGCAAAACAAGAGTAACTGAACTTGGATCAACATGTTCAGCATCATCCTTGGGCAACAGAAGTTGCTCATCGCCTCGACACGATGACTCGTATAAAGATACAGAGAATTCATTCATGATGTATCCTTACAATTTAAATCGAATCTCATAGAATTAACCATACCAACTAAACTTCGGCTTCATCACTATCTCCTCCAAATAAGGAAGCCATTTTCATAGCAAGCTTTGCGGCCATTTCCCTTCTTTGAAAATCAGGCATCAATCTTAATCCTGTGCGCATATTTCCAATTTCAGACATCAACTGTTCCAAATCATCTAACTCAAGACATTCACTTTCGTCTAATTTCCCGTCTCTTTCAGAATTTACCGTACTGTGAACAACAGCTGTGTCACCGTGGTTCTTAAACTCGGTGCTTGAAGTTGTGGGTTGGAGCTCTTTATCGGATTTATTTCGATTGTCGTGTTCACAAGCTGTATTGGGATTGTTTTGAGGAACTGAGGATTCTCCTGCATCTAAGGAGGTTGCAGAAATCCATCCTTGTTCAGTTTCGTCCCAAGCATCGTCTAAACCATTTGATAAAACTTCATACTCTTGTTCATAGTCAGATTCTTCCGAAGATATCTCTGAAGAACAGAAAACGGATAACCGAAAATTAGTACACATTCATTTTAAATTACTAGGAGCATGCTACAAAGAATAAAATTAAATAAAGAGACCGACCTTCTATATCTGGAAATGATGGTTGGCTTATCCTTTCACCGGATTTCAGTACCATCCCAGGCCACATATGTGCAGAAAGTGCCCCATAGAGGCGTTCAACTCCTTGTAAATCACCGTCTACAGATAGGCCTGTAAACAACATTTCATTTTATCAAGATACAAGTTTATACATGTAACGAAATTGCACCAGATCAATATAAAAGGAAGAGTCAGTTATGTGTAGTATGTTATAAACCAGATCAATATAAAAGGAAGCGAATCGGTACATTTGTCAAAATCGGCATTGGAAGCACAGGCCTCAATGAACTCAATGTGGTGCTCAGCACACCATTCCAAACACGACTTTCTGATGTCCCAGGATGGTTCTTCACTTCCCAATAAACTAGTTCCTTCAGATTCAGATATTCCAAACTCGGAGAATTCATTTGCAGAAGAGTCTTCGAGTTTCAGCAACCGTCTTCTGTATTCAACATGAACCGGATGATCTGGAACCAGATCTACTTTGTTTCCAATACATAGTAATATCTCAAACTTTTGAATATCAGTGTGTGAGACCCAACCTTGAAGTGCAGTTAGCGAAGATAACTGCACATAATGAAAAAATAACTATACATTACATACAAATTTAACTGCATTGTGGGTACTCAACCCACAAGTAAAACAAGAAAGTATTCATTCCGTTCGAAATATACATTGTTTAAGCAAATAAAAATTGTTTCAGAATAAGTATATCATTATATTTTTCTAATGTAACAAAATTAATTTATCCTAGTTTTACCCAGAGTAGTCAATAGCGGCGCTATCCTGCTATATCGGAGCTGAGCGGAGGCCAGCTACTATGGGAAGAGCCTTAGCGGTGCACAACACTATAGCAGCTGCTATAGGGTAAATAGCGGGTAGCGTGGGCAGAGCAGTTCCTGGCCCAGAGCGGTTTTTGTCACGCTATTCTTTTCACTTCTGAAAAACCGAAATTACCCCTTAAATTTAAAACGTTTTAAGGGTAATTTTGGGTTTTTGAATCAAATTTGAGTCGAGACTCAACCCTATCCTTCCTTCACCGACATTTCTGCATAGACTGCACTTCAGTCATTCCAAAGAAAAAACACAAGTTCCTCCTTCACCTCTCTCACTTCATATGTTTATAATTACTATTCATGTAATTCATCCAAAAAATAATCAAATGGCGTCCATCCCACTATATGCTATCCCACCATCCCATTTTTGGAGTCGGCCACTCCGCACTGCTATCCAGGATTGACTACTCTGGTTTTACACCTAAATTAATGTTGTGTGCGCATCGCTATCAGGTCATTATATCCCACTATGTATTTATGACAACTGTTAATAGTCAATAGGTAATGAGGAAAATTTCATAAAATCGTTATTAACGAAGGCAAAGAAACTAACATCATTCATGTCAAAGACCATCACCAAAGCAGTCATTTGATCAAACCCGGGAACATTGTCGACAGAAAACCCGTCATGAAGATGAGCCATCCAAACAGCAACATCAGCAGTATAGTATTTATTGTTAATAGTCCACCTATCAATAATCCCATAACCAAATTACACAATCACAGAAACTCAAAAACATAAATCATAAACAATCATTTGCATAAAATGATTCATAGAAAACATACCCATGAACATTTACTTCCGAAGCTGAATCAAATGCATCTTCAGAATCAACAGATATCAATCCTATACTCAGCATCAACAAAACAAAATGTCAACAAAATTTCACCACATAAATAAATAATCCTAAAAAAAACAAAAAACATGCGTTAATTAGAACCCTAAAAAGTGAAAGAGGCGGTTACGGGAAAGGAGGGTGCGTTTGCCGACGGTGGAGGATCCGATGATGAAGATTCCGGGTCGGTTTTCGAGAGAAACTGGATCCGTTTGTGATTCGGTAACATCCATGTGTGGCAGTTGGAAAATTAGTGTGAGCTGAATTACTCAAAGAGTCAAAGATTGTGTTTTTGTTCTTCTGCTACTGATTGTTGGATTTGTTCTTCGTTCATTTCTGACTGTATCGTGTTTCCCGAGGTTTCGCTGTGGTGGCGAAGGTAGTGTTCTCCTCTGGTAGCATGCACGGTAGTAACGGTGTGTCGTTCAAAAGTCAAAACTATCTGTTGGCCCATTTGAACTTACGCTGGCCTTCTAATATTTTGGAAAGTGTTGCTACCTACACTACCCAATTTCTTTATCCACCCATCTCTTATTGTTAAATCACGCACTCCCACAAAAATACCTATTTTATTATTTATCCATCTTAAATTTACGATTGATAAAAAAAATACACTTTTAAAAAATTAGTAAAAAACAATAATAGGTCATGACAGAGAAGGAAACTACAAGAATCAAAATTCCTCTCAAGACACTTAGACACTTGTAGTAGAAGAGTGAAATGTCCATTTATGTTGAAATATGTGTCAGGCAGTATTAGTTTGAATGTAACAGTTAGATGTGGTATTCACAATCATGAACTAGCTAAGAATTTAGTAGGTCATTATATATTAAGCCATTTAAAACCTCATGAAAGACAATTTGTTAATGAAATAACAAAATACAACATGGGGTCAAGATTCATAGTTGCCGCTTCGAAAAATAGAGACCCTAATAATCTAATGAGTACAACTTAGGTGTATAAGGCAAGATATACATACCAATCTATCATTAGAGGCTTATTCACGAAAATGCAACATTTGTTAACTAATTAATGATGAGAAATACATGTGCTAAATCAAAAACATGGAGGAATCAAATGTCATTGCTGATATATTCTGGACACATCCTGAGTCTGTGAAGTTGTTGAACATGTTTCATTTGGTGTTGAGCTTTGATTGTACATGCAAATCAAACAGGTACTAGCTCCCACCATCTGAGATCGTTAGTGTTACACTAACAAAGTTTTCTAGTAAAGCAAACAAGACGTTGAAAAGGTCATCTAGTAAAGCTCCATCAAGTCAGCCATCTGGAAAGTCTTCAAGACATCTTTACTTGTATCAGATTCCTATTTTCTCACATGAAAATGTTGAAGATATTATAAATATGGAGTTTGATGGAAAGTGTAATTTTTGTGTTATTAGATTTACTTGAATGGGATGAAAAGTCACAATTTTTCGTTCTGACACATTTAGATGGTGAAGTTTATCTAAACTGTCAGTTGTATTCTAGTGTGTTCTATGGTATAGTCTAAAGATCTAGGAGTTCATTGTGAATATCTAGCTTGAAATTTCAAGATCAGAAGAAACGGATGGTTGTTCCTGATACGGATTACCCTATTGCTTCTAGATACAATGTGGTATTGGTCTCGTTGTCCTCTAACTTTAACATCAATTTCTTCCCACTTGTGCTTTCTCCATCTATGTTTGCGAGTAGACATAAAATTATTGCAGTTGGTTTTGTTAACAACAATCATTGGGTTCAAGTGAAGTTAAGAACGAGATCTTATCAATGCAATAAAATCTAACCACATGAGATTTTAAGAAAGCAATAAACCTAAACACGCACTTCTAATCAAAATTAAAATAGAGAGAAAAGAAAATGGTACATCGGAAGTACAGTGGTTCGACAATTCGTCCTTGCTATGCATACTCCATTATCCAATGGATCCCCATTAAAATTTTGTTGTTCTTCCACTATAATTTTGACAAATATTACAGAGATGTTAAATACAATCACAATCCAAACAATATTGAAGATACAAAATCTTCGATTCGAATCCTCGTTAACTTGTACACAATATCTGACACTAAATCCTTGCAAAATCTTTACTCGAAATCGACTTAAATCTTGCATCCCGAAGAATGTTGCACCAAGTATCTGCTCTACAACAATCTTCACTCGATCCTAGTGCTATATTGAGTCTCTTCATGTTTGAAGATTGAGAATAACTCTCAATTTGTATGTAGGCCTCCATACAATACTACCAAAATAATTATGGAGAGAAAAACCTCTTTCTTTTCCACTGGATTTTTCAACCCTGACCACAACCACACACACAATTTGAAAACCCCTGAAATCCTCAAGAAATCTTAAAAAAAATATTAATCACAAAAATAATCCTCCTTATAGATCTCACACTCGAAGATAAGAGATATATCTAAACTAAATTGGATGAAGAAAGAGGTTGAAGATGAAAATTTTGTTTGAAAAATTCAAAACTCTTTTGAAAGTTGAGAGAACAAATGTATTGTGAATTATAAATTAAAAGTGGATGTGTATGTTTTTCAACATTGTAATGAGTTTTGAGAAAATTGTTTTATATATGTTGGAAATCTAGCACAAAAATGAGAGATAAATGTTGTTTGATTCGATTCATAAGCAAAAAAGTATATTCCGAGTCAAGAGATCAAGTGATTTAAATCAAGACCCAAGAAACAAGAAAAACCAAATATGTGATTTGAGTCATGCTTTTTGTGATTCGAGTCATGAAAGTCTCTAATTCGAATCACATTTATAGAACCAAATTCTAAAAGATGCAAATAGTGTCTGTTTCAAATCAGACAATCTGCTATTTGAATCAAAACTATATGATTCAATTCATGGATGATATGATTTTAATCATGACAACATGAGAGCAATTCATGGACATATGTAATACTAGTTCCATTCATGCGGGTGTGTGATTCGAATCACACTTCAAGAACCTCAGTTTTTGCCAAATGTGAAGTGTTTTTGAGATTCCAACCTTATCATGACTTGAACCATTCTCAAATGTAGTTCTAGATTTAAAAACTCAATCGTATTCGATCTTTATAGTGAACTAGGATAACAGTAAAGCATTGATATTATTATATGGATAGACTGATGACTCAATCTCATGGATCATGGATAAATAGTTATCAAATCTTCACATATGTATGCATATTAGGAGTGGTATTTATCATGGACTAACCTACTTTGAGAATATTACATAGAATGTTATGAATGTGTTATAAATTATTTGTAATATTGAAACCACTCTCTCTCTCTCTCTCTCTCTCTCTCTCTCTCTCTCTCTCTCTCTCTCTCTCTCTCTCTCTCTCTCTCTCTCTCTCTCTCTCTCTCTCTCTCTCTCTCTCTCTCTCTCTCTCTCTCTCTCTCTCTCATATTAAAGACACTAAGGGTGCATTTGATTCACATTGAAATACAGGACAGTAAGAACAGCACATCACAAGCCGTTAAGTTACTAGACAATTATTTGTCCTGTGCTTTGTCTGATAAATCATGGACATCACAAGCACAATAATTTCTATTTTACCATAATATCCTTTATATACAATTTAGATATTTTATTAATAATACATATTTAATTTATATATATATATATATATATATATATATATATATATATATATATATATATATATATATATATATATATATATATATATATATATTATTGTCATTTGATGATTATGATGATGGACAAAAAGTTGTCCCATGATTTATTGATGTACAAGAATTTGGGTTTTTGTAATGTCCTTTGAATCTTTTTTTGTCCAGTACTTCTTTCATTTATCAAATCAAACACAGAACAACTATTGTTGTTCTGTCCAGTTCCTTAATTTTTAACAAATCAAACGCACCATTTATTCCTGTGGACTTAGTAGATGCGTTGCTCTTCAACACTCATGATCGTTCTTCTGATGATTATGTATCAACAAGTAATCGCCACATGAGATAGTGAATCTATCACTGATCATACTCATTCATTACTCATTCATAAGGATCAACTTAATGAAAATTTTTGTTTTCTGTTGCATTTTAGATTGCAAATTCCCTTCACCTCTTACATGTATCTTGACTCTAGATTATCCCATAAATCTTTTGTGAATGGACTATTTTAATGGATATAGAACAAGGATTCTCACATAGCCTTGAAGATATGCCATGTGCAAATATAGTCATTGTTGCTACACTTTTGCATCTATTTTTGCTATAAGTGTTTCTTCTTCCTACTCTAACTTTTAAAATGCCAAGGAAATTCATCTTTTTCCGTTAGCAGATGAAGTTGTCTCCATCAAATATTTTCAATTTCACAAAATCAGAAGCCATTTATTTATTTGATGCAGCCAATGATTAAGAATAATCCAACTTAAAGATTGTTAGGAATATTTGTTGTTGGAAAGATGATGCAATACTCGAAAAAGAGAATGTTGATGAATATTGCACTTAGAAAATTTTATAGCCTCTGTTTCCACACTAACTTTTAAATTCGATTCTCCCCCATCAATTTATAGATACTGAATGCAAATGGACTGGACAACAAATTCCTGCACGAACACAACAAACTTATCTTTTGATAATAAGTTATAAATTTTTTTCCTACACTTTACTCATTCATTAGAGAAATATAAGATGATTTAAATTGATGTAAATGAAAGAGAAATGATTTAGAGTAATTGCCAAGAGTTGTGTCTTGAGCTCGATTCTTATAACCTTACATGTTGCATTTGTGACAGGTGTGTCTGTTTGCTTCCCAAGCGTTGTGTCTCAAGCTCGATTCTTGCGACCTTACATTCTCAGACAGGAACTATCACCTCTAGGCCGGATGATCTTTTGTTGCAACATTAATACAATGTATTTATATATCAGTACAAATTACAATGTATTATCCTCTCTCTGCTTCTTCTTGCGATGAAAATTCTTGTGATGCATGACAGATCAACGCGTTTCAGGCTTTGAACCAATAGCGAAAAACTCAACGATAACTTCTAAAGGCATACCCCTTGTTTCAGGAACTTTCAAGTAAATAAAAATCCAAGATGCAGTGCAACCAGCAACAAACAATCCAAACACACCAGTAATACCAAGGAATTGAAGCAAGAATGGAAATATGGAAGTGACGATCAAGGTAGATATCCAATATGTAAGTGAACAAATCGAAATACATAACCCGCGTACACTTGTTGGAAATATTTCTGAACATATAATATTCGGTATTACTCCATAACCCATGCAGAATATGCTTTCATATACTATAGCACATATTGCTGTTAATGCTGCATTCATGGTTGAACTTAGGTGAAATAAGTCTTTGAGTATTAGTATCATGAGAGATACTATTAGAATTGGTATTGTGTATAGCAATATTGACCTGCATATTAGAAAATAAATAATGAAATGTATTAAAAGAAAACATATATGTGGCTGAGTCGTGTCAGACATTGACTTGTGTCAGACACTGAACACGCCTTCAATGTAAAGTTTGCATAAGACATTGATATAATAGTAAAAGAAGATTCAATCTATGTCTGAGTTTAAACATACCTCCTGCCTGATATATCCATCACACTCATGGTAAGAGCTATACAAGGAAGCATGCAGAATGTTGTTATGACATTTACAAATATAGAAGAAGATGCTGAACTAATCCCTAAATCTGACAAAAGTGCTCCAACTCCTGCTTGGTCAAGAATTTGAGGAGCATAGTATACAAATCCACTTATACCAGAAATCTGCAACATATACATTATATTTTCAGATGGTTAGAGAGTTATGACACTGTCATATTCATTAACTAGGACTATACCTGCTGAAGAACTTGAAGTCCTATTCCAACTACTAATGCTCTCTTTACACCAGGTTCTAACAAATCTTTCCAACTTGTACGTTTCGGAATAACTTCTGGTTTAATCTTCATATCCTTATTAATATGAATTGAATCACAAACAAGTGCAGCTGCCTGAAAAGTTTCACCACCTTGATCTGCATGCAAGTCATGAAAAGAAGTTGAAGCAGAGCCTTGCCGTGACACTGCACTAGAATCTGCATGCAGATAAACCCTTTGCAATCCTCCTTCACCATTACTTGCTTCAATTGATTTATAAGCCAATTTCCAACCTCCACCAATGTCTGCATTCTTCGGTATTTCTCCCGCATTATCTTTGTCCTTCTCCATATCACTACCTTGAGGTGGAAGTAATAGAGCGAGCACGTTGTCACTATCATGATCTCCCATATGACTCGTACTCGACATTTTGGGAATATTTTCGTGCATGCTTTCAAATATATTGACAATATTATCCTTATGATTGGAAGAAGCATTGGAAAACATGCTTCCCTCGAGCGTTAACACGCTACCGTGTCCAGTTACTTGTTGTGCAATCATTGAAACTTCTCCTTGATTAGGTCCATATAGCTTTATACAATCTTTTCCTGCTTCCTTGTTTGAAATGAGTTCACTTGCTGGTGCAACTATGTATTCTTCTAACATGATAGATTCACCTCCAGGATTCATTCCCTCAGCTAACAAAGCTAATTCTCCTATAAATCAAAGCAAACTACAATTCAGTATCCAATGTTATTATTATATTTTCAAGCTTATGATGTTGAAAACATTAATGAGACCTATTTAGTGAAACCTGAAACATCTTCAACGCGGCGAATTCTTTGCAGAACTCTCTTAGCTTCAGATATTCTACCTTTACTGACAAGCCAAGGAGGAGATTCGGGGAGATAAAACACGGCGAGAAAAAAATAAACAACAGAATAAACAGAAACCGCAGCAAGCATGCCTCGCCAACTCGGCAATTCCGTCAAGGAAATAGTGAAAACCAAGAGATAAGCCAAGAACATTCCCATAGAGCATGAAAGCTGAGGGAGAGTGTTGAGTAAGCCTCTGATATCAGGCGGTGCTATCTCAGATATGTAAAGAGGAGTTATAGTCATGGCTAATGCAATTCCAATTCCACTCAATAGCCTTGAAAATAGAATCACCGGAACGTTCGGAGCCCACAACATGACCAAACCACTCAAGTAAAACATGAGAGATGATGTTATTAACATCGGACGCCTTCCGAACATATCGGAAACTGTGCCGGAGAATATCGTTACGATTGTTCCAGTGAGAAATGACATGGATACTATTAGTCCTTCTAGTGATGGATCAGATTCTAAGTGGAATTCATGTTTGATGTATCTCATTCCACCTGCAGAGATTTTTAACAACATGCGTGTTCAGTTTTGTTAATAAGATCATATAAATCACAACAAAGTAAATAATAAAAGATATGTCTTATTAAACACACACACCTGCAACGGTTGAACTATCCCATCCAAACAACAGATTCCCAAGTGTAGCAGCAGTTGCAACCATAATAACCTCCCTCATGATTGTTCTTGGTTAATAATGCAGCTAAAGAACCAAACCTAGAACACACTTTTGATTTACTTGTATGTTCTCAAACAAAACACTTAGAACTATTGCATAGTCCTACAACAGTGTTTGCTATTACCATTCTTAATTAAAACATCCTATAATTAGAATGTAAAAATTTTAGTTAACTTGCTTCATGTGTACATCATACATTAATGTGTCATAAAT
The DNA here is from genome assembly GCF_029867415.1 of Vicia villosa. Classification (NCBI taxonomy): domain Eukaryota; kingdom Viridiplantae; phylum Streptophyta; class Magnoliopsida; order Fabales; family Fabaceae; genus Vicia; species Vicia villosa. The sequence goes on along the minus strand of NW_026705848.1, from coordinate 91,996 downwards.
TTTTTATGATGTGTTCATGTGTTACATATCTATTTTCTGGAATGAAGTTGTTAAAGTGAGATTTTGTTCTGTTAATTAGTTAAAAGTCAAAAGGGCAGTGGCAACCCAAATTTCTTAGGGATATCAGTGAAAAATTCTTTGAGTGAGGTGAAGCCACGAATATATTTTACTATTTTTGAACAAAAAGGTGGCAGATAGAGACTAGCAAATATAATAGGAGCAAAATATGGCTTGCCAAGAATGATGACTTTTTCCTAACTTCTTTAATAACCCCTTTATAATTATACATATGTTAGTAATATTTCAAAAATAAAATTATAAAATATCCATGAAAATATTATATAAGAAATGTTTCAAATGATTACACCAACTGATGAGAGAGGTGAAATTCAAGTGAAAAAATTTAGAGAAACAAATGTAGAGATTCTTAAGAGTTATTGTCATAAGAATTGGAAGATCTTTAGCGGTGTTTAACAATTTTAAACACCTTTAATTTTTGGGATTTATATATGGAGTGGAGAATAGATTAGAAAACAGTTAGGTAGAAAATAAATGATGTAGATATGAATTTGAAAGATTATTTTCTTGTAACTCGTCTTGTATGAACTCTTGAAGTATAGAGGATTAGAGAAATAATCTCTCCCTCAAAGTATATTGTTTTTTATCGAACTCAGTAAATAAATTATGTATGTGTATTCTTCTTGTTCTTCTGGTTCGTGAGCTCCGCCATCGAAAAAAAAGCTCTTTTGATTCGTGAAGATCAGTTAGTGAAAATCTCCACAACAGTTCTTGAGCTCAATCTGGTTAAAAGCTTTATCGATTTGTATTAGAGTTTGACCTAACTCATCCTTACAAAACCGGTTGGTAAGGTGAGGAGTGTCCCTCTATATATATTCTTCCCTCACGCCCAGCACTCTTTTGGGCTTGGTGCATGGATATTAATGGTGGGCGGCCCATGGTCCGATCGATAGGCTCGGATACCATATTAGAGTTTGACCTAACTCATCCTTACAAAACCGGTTGGTAAGGTGAGGAGTGTCCCTCTATATATATTCTTTGAAAGCTCTATCTCTAACCAATGTGAGACTTTAGGATCTTCCTAATAGTTTGAGACTAGCCCGAATAAAATCTTTCTCGGTTTCTTTTCGAGAATGTCGTATGATTCTATTAGCTTGAGCTTTTTGGAATGTATACTTATTAGGTTTGGAATTGATTTGAAATGGAAAACTTGGAGGCTACATGTGTGTGTTTCATATGGTAATCTAGTCGTCTTAGTCTATGGGTATCAACACATGTTACAAAAAATTAGGGACATTGTGGGGGTTAATTTAGTAAATAGTGGCGGTTATAACGGCCGTTATTAACAAGGCTCAATGTATATATTTTTACATGGTAATCTAGGCGTTACAAAAAAGGTAATTTAGGTGTTACAAAAAAATATAGGCAAATTGTGGCGGTTAATTTGGTAAATAGAGGTTGTTAAAACGGCCGTTATTTGCGTTTTTAAAAAATGCCGGAAATTTTGATGCCACTAGGAATAAAATGACGGTTTGACTAAGACCGCCTTACTAACCGTCGTAATATACATTGTTTAAAGACGGTTCTAAGCTAGTAAATAACGGCTGTTTGAAACGTCATAATTAACAATTTTTACTACCAAATCTTTAGTATTATGGCAGTTCAGACAGCCGCAGCCGCAGTATCCATTCTTTTTAAAAATAAAAATAAAAAGTAGGAAACAATATTGAAATATTTTTTCCGAAGAGAACTACTAAGAGATATCTGAATAAAGTATACATGATTTGATATTACAGCACCAAAATAGTCAATATAATAAGTTTCACAATGAAAAGAAATGGAATAAACTTAAAATTTATTTTACTTATGCTAAGTACATATACTTTAATATCAGAAAAACTAATGGCTAATGAACATGAACATGGTTTGAGTCAATAAAAGGTGAACAACTGAGACTTGTGACTGAATAAATGAGCTTCCTCTTTTGATATTTGAATGGTAGCCTTTATCAAATCAAAGTCCGATATTTGAATGGTAGCCTTTATCAAATCAAAGTCTGAGGTTCCTTCTTCAATGTTTCTAACTATTCTTAGATTTGTCTCGCCTATGCTTGCAATGCCTCGATTCTCATAAATATGGATATGAGAATTGTCTCCAAAAATACCTTTGCTTCCTCGTGAACTGATGAACATAACAGAGGTAGTGAGACGATGAACTAGCTATTCAAACAACCCATAAATAAACATAAAATTACAAACCACTTAAACTCTCTGTCAATGAATTTTTTCAATCAATTCATTATCAGAAATGAGAAAATAAAAACAATTTAAGATGTACAACCAAAACAATACTACACTAGATCAACCACCAACAACAATAATAAATAAACAACCCTCACTCAAATGAGACAAAGTGGGCAAAGCAAAGGTTTAGGAAGAAAGTGCGTAAGGGATTACGAAGAAATAGGAATCCCAATAAGTTTATTATTTTGTTTTAATGATTTTAGTAAACACATATGACATGTTTAGCATCAATAATATACACAAATTTAATTTAAACTTAATGCTGTTTTTTTAAGAAAAATATATTTTTACAAGCCAGGGAAATGAAAGTGAGTGGTAATCAAAAAGAGAGTGCGAAAACGGTGGGCTTTAATGTATTATTATAAAGGGTAATGTTAACATGTGCATGTTAAAAGTTAAATGTCGATTTTTTTTTAAAAAAATTGTGCATTATTTTAATTAAAAGTTGATAATTAATGTGTTTACTAGTATCAATTTTCTATGTTTAGGTTTCTAAATATGTGTTATTGGGGCATATGTTAGTTTTATCCTATTATAAATTATGGCCGTCCAAAACACCAATATTTCCCTTATATTTTGACGTTTCAAAACAGAGTATTTTTAGTAAATTATGGCGGTCTAACATAACCGTCCTATTAAAACCGCCACAATTATCCCATTTTTTTGAAGCTAGAGGGTTAAATTAAGGAAACCTCATTGTTGCGTTTCTCTTCAAGCTTGTGGAGGAAGGAAGGTCTTAGTGGGTTGATGTCTAGGGTTGTGGAGTTGTACCTTTTTTCTAGTTTTAGGGTTGGGTTATTCGATTTGGCTATTTCTCATCTTTAGTATGTGGATGATACCCTTTTTCCAGTTGAAACGTGAATGGAGAATCTTTGGTTGATTAAAACTATCCTTCGAGGTTTTGAGCTATCTTCAGGGCCCTGTGTTAATTTTTATAAGAGGGGCCTTATAAGAGTAAACTTTTGATAAGATCCAAAATTACGTAAAACACATAGGAAATTATTATATTACTTTTCAAGTAACTAACAGAAAAACCCTTGATTTATCAATGAAAAGTGATAAAACACATGTTTGAACTTTTTACATACACATTAATAAAAATAGGGGAAAATAACTAAAAAACAACCAAGTAACACGCAAAGACCTTATCGAGGCTCTTTCGCACAAGCAAGGCTCGCTAGTCTATGAGGGTTCGTACGCTAGTCGAACATGAGCGGTGCGCCTAACGAGCTAGGGAGGCTAGGGAAAATTGAAGGACAATTAGCATTGCTCAACATGAAAGAAAATAGGCTTTCTAGGTGGAGATTGGAAATGCATCTAACGAGCCTACCTTTCTTAAGACTATAAATATGGGTGTCAAGTTTAGTTAAAAGATGATTTTAAGTGGATTCAAGGTAGTACAGAAATAAAGTAGGTTCACATTGAATCTTAACAAGAGAAAATAAGGAGAGGAAGATCGAAGGAGAAAGCAATACTCGAGGGATCACTAAAGATGTTGTTTAACCTCTTTCGCCTAGGGTTTAAATGTAAAGCTACAATGAGTAGGAGTAGCTAATTCTCTTTTGTTGAGGTTATGTGTACGTCTTCATTATACTCATGTATTAATTACGGTCGTGGAATTTTATGTAATTCTAATTAAGCTTTAATATTGATGATTCTTCGTTCTTAATGCTTGTTTTGGATTAGCTACATAAAATATGTTCTCATGGTATGACTTGAAATTCGAAAGGTGTTGGTCATTACTAGATTAAGATTCTTCTTCTTGATCACTATCATAATATTTTTATTTAGTCAATAATAAAAGGGATCTAACTTTATATTCATGTCCTTCATATTTTTCTCCAATCAATCAAGTTTTATTTTATGTTCTTGTAATTTTCTGAATAATTCAATCAACGTCATCTTTGATAGAATTTTCTTTTCTAAAATCTCTGTCACTTTCGATTTTCATGCCCTTATTAAGGATCTAAGGACCTTTAAATTTAAGTCATTGTTGGTGAGGTTTTTCCAAGAACAGTTAAATGGTTTTTCAAATGGCTGAACCTCTTTTGCAAGTATAAAATATTTTCTCATGGTAGCATTCTAAACATCTCATATTCTTGAGAGAGAGAGAGAGAGAGAGAGAGTGTGTGTGTGTGTGTGTGTGTGTGTGTGTATGTGTGTGTGTATTTAGTCTAGATCATTTTACTTCTTCCGTTCATTCATGTGTGATTTTTAAATTTTCTCATATTTCTTGACCGTTAGACAATTCGACACTTTAAAGAATTCGCCTGTTGTGAAAAACGATGTCAAGAACAAAGTATAATAAGGAATTAGGGAAGACAAGAAGAACAACAAGGATTGGTTATAACTGCTATTCTTTTACTTCCTCTTCAAACAAGATTACAAGTGTTACAAGAATAACAAATAACCCTTTCATCCTAAATTAGGATTTGCAGTATACAATGATGAGAGACTAGTATGCTATTTATAATAAAACCTAACATACTAAACTAATGGGCTTTTCACAAATACCCATTACAAGCCAATTTAGGGTACAAGCTAACTTAAATAATTGGACATAACAAACAAGCCCAATTCGAAATACTAACAATCCTAGCATTTCAATACCCACATACTAGAACACACTTCAACTACAGTATATAGGTCTTCGACACAATCTCTGTCGAACTAGAAGCTACCTTTCGACACACTAGAGTTCGATCCAATTCTCACATCGCCCATCCCTTAGACGAATGCTATAATAATTTTGGCCTTCTTATCATATATAACTTTTTTATCATCTTCATCCCATGCATCTTCAGGTTTTGGTTGATTAACACCCTCAACAATTGTACTAGGAATGAAGGGATTATTTTTGACAAATTTCCAAACTAATGTACTTTTAAAATCACATATATTAATCGTCATGATATGTCAACTGTATAAAATATTGTACATTGGTATTGCATAAAAATAATAATATTAATAATAGACACTATGCCATAAAAGACCTACGACAACGCTTTTTTGGCTTTAAAAGCGTTGTCGTAGGTGGCGCTGCTATAGGTTTTAGCAGCGCTTTTTTGTTTGGGAAAAAGCGCTGTCGTAGGTAGGTCTAAGGCAGCGCTTTTTCTTAAAAAGCGCTTTCATAGATAGGCCTAAGTCAGCGCTTTTTCTTAAAAAGCGCTTTCATAGATAGCTTAAGGCAGCGCTTTTGATGAAAAAACGCTTTCGTTGGTGTTTTTAATAAACCTATTATTTTTATAATTTCTAAACCTGCATTTTTGGCAGCATTATTTCATGAACCTGTAATTTACCATTGTTATCCCATAAACCTATAATTTACAATCGTAATCCCATTATTTCAGTAATCTCATTATTTCAACAAAGAAGCGATTTCGATTATATATAAAATAAGGCATTATAATAATACCATTACATTATATACCATTGTAATTAATCCAAAATATATATAAGTGATAAACAACATTCAAAACATGATAGATTATATTCACGAGAGGTTGATATACTAACATAAGTTGATCATACAATTAATCTTCGTCCTCTCCCTCGTTCTCGACAATGTTAAAGTACCTCAACTCATAAATGTTTCTATCTTTGTTTCAAGCAATCACCCTGAGCCAATCTCAAACATTGTGTTTCTTAAGGTACTTCTTGGTCAAATACTTCAAATACCTGTGCAACAGAGGTTATAGAAATCAAAATGAATTAATCCAAAATCATAAACATGATCAGCATTAAACTAATTTGTTACACTAGTTTCTTAGAATAATAAACATAAAGTGTAAGTGTGTTGTAATTTGAAGAGACTAATCATTGCCCAGAAAGATAAGATTCAAAGAATTTGTTTTGCTGATTGTCCCCTACTTAACATGGAATCAGAACAATAACAACAAACTAAATCAATTTCATGAAGGGAACCAGTGGAGAGAAAAAAAAAAAGGGGATTAAAGCATACACGATAAGATGTTTAATATATCAAACAATGTTATAAAAAATATTCAAAAAATAAAATCTAACAAAAAATTATAACAGCTTCAACTGGCTTAGCACAGTCAATCTTTGGAAACGAAGGACTAACCTGATGAGGCAGAGGTCATGGAGGGACAGTTTAAGGCAAACAATGAGTAAAAACAGTGCTGAAAATATCAACGGCCTAAGTAATTAGCAGTGGGAAGTGCTGCTGAATTTTGTACGCCATGTAAAGATAGGGGACGCTGAAAAACTCACCGGTAAGTATGCAATGTCGGGCATTCCTCTTGGAGATGGTGGCACCATACCACTTAGTGATGACCAAATGAGTTAAGATGTTGATGTTTCATATGTTGTAACTTGTAACAACATAAACAACATATATACGCACAGAAACAGTCGAGACAGCAGCTGTAGATTTGTCTACAAATGATCCTGGTGCAACAAACTTACACCCCCCCAGATGGTGACCCATCTGCTGAATTGTTAGGAAGATGACAGCGCATGAAAATTCCATCCACTCGTCTTCGTGGAAATGCGAGAAACAACGTTTACAAATTGAGCCTTTCACATACCCCAGATACAAAATATCCAATAGCTAATTACATAAATTGTGAAAAAATCTCTGTGAAAAACAAGAAATTTTTGGCAGCCATCACAATAAATGTAGAACCTCAAACTTTTGCATAAGCTGTTAAAGATGAAAGATTAAAAATGGTGTGAGGCCTCAACTGGCTTAGCACAATCAATGGTGAAGGTTGCACCCTTCTTCTTTCCCTTTGCACCAGCTGCACTAGCCCGACTCATTTTTCCTTCTCTTACTTGTAAATCTCTGACTCATAACATCCAAAACAACATATAAGCATTCATACTCTTCACATACCATCAAAACATTATCACAATGTAGGGTTCATATAAATTTAACTAAAATCAATTGAAATTCAACGGGTGATTCAAATTTTAGTCCATAAATCTAATCTTACATAAGAGTTGGTTCAAATTTTAGTCAATAAATCTAATCTTATAAACCTAGCAGATTCAAATATGAAGTATAACAAGAAATAATTTGTAGAAAAATCTTAGAAAAATTGGCAGAATCACTGTTCTCGTTGAAGAAATAGATGCAAGTGTAAACATAGTAGATGAGAGAAATAGGGTTACCGTTCAACCGGCGGCGAAGAGTGCGAACGGAGATAAGAATCAAAACCTAATTTCAATTTTTTCACAGGAACTTGAGCTAATTCAGTAATATCCCTTTTCAAAACCCTAAACTCATCAACCAATTCACCTCCATCAATACATCGCGAGTTCTTCGGAAACCCTAATTAGGAAACTCCAGCCAAATCAACAATCACGCGAGACTCATCGTCGACATCAACGATCCAATTAATAGTACAATGAGGAACATCAACGTCGGAAGAGGGAAGCAACGATTCATCCTCGGGAGGAGTGTGAAAAACGTCTTGGTTGGTATCGGGAGGAGAGAGAACAACGATGAGAGCGGAAGACACTAGGATGACTTCAGCGTCCAACTACGACGGCGTATCGTGGTGGTGATTATTGGGTGAAGTGTCTCTGACGAAAGGGGTGCGATGCAAAAGCTCTTGCTGGGAAATGGAAATACGAGAGAATTCTGGGAAGAAATCGTATGGATCTTTCAAAAAATTTAAAAACGCGTGTTTGTTACTTTTGTTTTAAAATTTTTAATTTTAAGTAGGCTACACCAGCGCTTTAAAAATGCCTTCATAACTAGCCCTATACCGGCGCTTTTTTTCTTAAAAGCGCTTTCGTACCCTACCCCTATAGCAGCGCTTTTAAAAGCGCTTTCATATCTTACCCTATAGCAGCGTTTTTATAAAGCGCTTTCTTAAAGTAGCCTTAGAAAGCGCTTTTTAAAAGGGCTTTCGTAGGATCCCCTATAGCAGCGCTTTTTTCCCTTGTTTTTTAGTTTTGTTTTTAGCGAAACCTATAGCAGCGCTTTTGCCTAAAAGCGTTTTCGTAGATGTGCTGCTAAAAGCCAAATTTAGCGTAGTGAGAGCCTTATATGATCATATTCAGGTAACCGATGAACATATAGATAATGTGTATTATGCACTCATAATAGAAGGTACACTTAACACAAAATTATAATATCCTAATTTACCATTTTTCCTATTTTGAATCAAAATTTTATTTAGTTGTTATCTTTAATTAGTTTTTCTTTTAAACCATTAGTTCTTATCTATAATGATGACGTGTATGAAATGTCATTTGCGTGTATTTGAAAATATACTTTTTATTGTAGCATGATATGCGGGACAAAAAGTTTGAATTTATATTATAAAGCTTCATACATACGCACTCACAACATTGTTTTTGTGGTTTCAAAGATATACGTAATCTATAAAAATAATGTCAAAAGATTAAATAAATTAACATTTAATGCGATAACCTAAGTAATTGTAACAAAACAAAGAAATTTATGGGCATTTTAGTAACTTGAAAAAATAAAATTATTGCAGAGCTCTATAAATTCAAACTCAAGCACACTCCAATGCATACTTTGAGTCACATATCCTTAAGATCTTCTTCTACCATTGTTCAGCGAAAATGTCTCGTGTTGAGATCATTGATCTTACAAACTCTCATGATTCCTCTCCATCACCACACATATCTTCTTCTAATGTACAATCGATTCTTAACTTTGGTCATGTTTCTACCAATCCTAATCTTCACAATCATATACATCACCATCAACACCAAACTAATGTGTGGGTCTCACCACCACAAGAATTCAGGGTCCCACCACCATCTGGATTCAACAATAACACCTCCCAGATTGCTACTATGCCCCAAGTTGGTATGCACGGTGGTAGCCCAATTGCGAGGGTTCTCCAACCTGAACCAAATACCTTCCCATATTCAAATGGAGTTAGGTCAAGGGTCACTTGGTCTCAAGAAGAACATGAGTAATTGCATCTCTCAACCTTAAATTTAATTTATATTTTATTTTTATGATCTCAATTTACTTTTAAAAAAATTAAAAATAAAAATTTGAAATTTAGACAAAAAAAAAAAAAAGTGAAATCTTTGATTTTGTCACTAAATATTAAAGATGTTTAATTTAATGGTCAATTTTATTGATTTCCGTTTCTAATATCTATTTTTAAGGACCAATTATTTCTTCTCTAATAAATGTCATTATGTAATACTAGTGTTGTTTTATTGTGTTAGCTTATTTGTGATGGGGCTGATTGAATATGGAAAAGGGAAATGGAGCAAAATAGCAAAGCACTATGTTTGCAACAAGACACCACAACAAGTTCAATCCTATGCACGTAGCTTCTTCAAGCATCTACCACCTTCATATGTGCATGGTTTTAGAAGAAAGAAATCAACTTCAAATCTCAACAACTCTGTCTCTAGAAGAAATGAGGAAACTCTAGCACTTCCAAAGAAAGCTTATAGAGGAGAATCTAGCACTTCCATTACTGTGCCTAGTGTTTCTGCTGATAATGGAGAAGTTGATCTGAAACTTCGTTTGAGTTTATACAAGTGATACTTTGCGTCATGTGTGTCAACATGCATGGACAAATTAAGCTGCAATTTAGTCTATCACCATAATAAGTGGCTTTTCTTTTTCTTTGTAATTTTTTCTCTTCTTTATAATAATATTTGTTCAATTATGATGTCATAGTTTTTTATTTAATTGTGTGTGTTTTGTCTTGAAAATCTGCATTCCATTATGGATTATTTATTCAAATGTGTTTGAGAATGTTTTGTTCCAAATGTTCAATTCAAGGCGTAAACAAATTTATGCATTCAAAAAGCATTTATCCGTCTTAAATTTCTTATACATTTTTTTAACTTTTATTATCTCATTTTTTTTAATTACATCTAATACATGATAAAAAAGCTTATTAATTTTGTTGCTTTTTGAATAATAATTATCTGTTTAATTATAATAATCTTAGTTATGTATAATTAATTTGACTTTTTTTTTAATAAATTATTTGAAGTAATATTGATAAAATGCAATTAAAAATAATTTAAAATTTAGAAATAACATTTAAGTAAACAAAAATTCATTAAAAAGTGACATTTATTAAAAGAACTGGTGAAATATTAAAAATTATACCAATTGTTATAGAGCGGAACATGTATAAACCAATGACAACAACAAGTATTAAAAGTTGAGTTATTCAAAAATTAAAGTAAAAGAGAGCATAAGAAACTCTGCGGAGTTGTAATATTCTCTCCATTTTAAAATGAATGTCGTTTAAAATTTTTGTCTGAAGATTAAATAATATAATAATATTATTAAAAAATATTGTACTATTACTAAATTAATTATATAATATATTGGAATAGTGTTCAAAATAATAATTAAAGGACACAATTAAAAAAATAATAATAATTTCTATATTGAAAAGGGATAATGACATTTATTTTAAAACAAATTTTATTTGTTAAAATGACAATCATTTTAAAATGGAGAGAGTGTTTTTGAACTTATTCACAATACATAAAATTAGGGGGCCGGCAAAACGAGTCTGATCTGTTGAACATATTCATTGTATCCGCACTTTAGTGTGGAGTGGGTTAAACGTTTAGCTTTGTACTCTCAAATATATGTGTCCCGTCCTATTTTTATGTTACATTTTTTGCGAGTACGGATATTAATATATTTTTGTATTTTTTGAAGCACAAAAAATTTAATCAATAGAAAATCCAATAACTTTAAAATTGAATTTATTAAATAATAATATGATTTAATTTAATTTGTTTAAAAAAATCAAAAACAAATGTATTATTATTTAATTAAATTCTTCTTTCTTTATGAAAAGATGATATTTTTGGACTTATAACAAAATTGAGTTATGGAGACTAGTGTTCTCCCACAATAAAATATGTAGATTATTTTTAAATTTTGGGTACACTTTTTTTCTCAGAGTTTAAAATAATTAAATAAAAGTAAAGTTCAACTTAACTTTTTCATTTCATTGGTTGTAAAAGACGTTATTGAGTCAGAAAATCAAAGTGCAAACTCAATAAGATAAAGTACTGAAACTTGTGTTGTCATATGCAAAACATACAGTTCAGTTTTATCCGTTTCATTCCAAAATAAAACAATTTTTCAACTATATATATATATATATATATATATATATATATATATATATATATATATATATATATATATATATATATATATATATATATATATATATATATATATATATATATATATATATATATATATATATATATATATATATATATATATATATATATATATATTATGTTAGTTCTATATAATTTATTTTATTTCATAATTTATAATTAAAAACTTCATTCAGTTTATTGTCAAGTCAAGAGTTTTTAATGGTCCTGTTAGTTTTTATTTTTGGTGTCATAATCCGCTGGATTCGATGATAGTATAAAGCTTGTAATCTCGAGCAAGCGAGTATTCCTTGTACTCTGTATTATGTGTTGTTGAATGAAATTGCTACTCCATTGCTTATCAAAAAAAAAAAAAGTCAAGAGTTTTTATTAAATTATATAATTCTACAAATTGTATCAATTTTAAGTTTATTTAATACTTTATTAAATCATTTTAAACAAAATAATTAAAAAAACCCTTTTAAAATATTTTGAGAGAAAGTTCTAGCATTTTTTTAAAAAAAGTGGTATAATTTATAATTAAAAAGTTATATTTTTATAATTTAAGTGTGTTTTTTTAAAAAATTATTGATAATGTTAAAAAAAATGAGTATAAAGTTTTTTAAATTTTGGTCTATGGATAACAGATGTCAAAAATGTGTATGACAAGCGTAAAGTGTAACGGACAGAATAAATAGAGAATATAAATATCATAGAAATTGGTAATCCAGCTCGATTCAAAGTCACATACGTCTAGATGACGCTAGTCCAAGAAAAAGAAATTCACTCTTAATAGTCAGAAGTACAAATTGGTTTGATTTGGACTCTCCTAATTCAATGTCTCTTTTCTTAATGCAACCCATAAACTATGATTTAGGCTTCCCCATGCCTGTTGTAAGAGATTAGATATTTCAACACACATGTTGGAACATCGGGTTCCACATGTGTCCCTTTTGTACCAGAATTAACTTGAACAAACTTCATGTTGTTTTGCATAACTCAGTCAATCCAAAAGGAACTTCATATATGATGTCCAAAATAGCATCTTTATAGCTTTAAGGCGAGCAACAAGAGCAAAATTTTCATCAAAATTTACCCCCTATATTTGGGTGTACCCTTGATCCGTCAGACGAGCTTTATTCCTTGTGACATTGTCATTTTTTCCTAAATTATTTTTTGTATATCCACTTGGTTCCAATAATGTTGGCAAAGTTGCGTCTAGGGGCCGATTCCCAAACCTTATTTCTCTCAAATTGACCAAGCTCTTCTTGCATAGAATTTATCCATTATTCATCCTTAAGGGCTTCTTTCACACTCTTGGCATTTAATTTTAGAGATAAAACACATATTAATGATCACTTCCTTGGATATGGTGATGACTCCTTCTTAACCTACAAAAATTATTGATATATATCTGAAAGAAATATCACAAAATCAAATCAAATTTGTCAAGATTTAAAATAGTCTGTACTGATGTTTTGGTTCAGCATGTCACAACATTTGTCTTCAATGCAACCTTCACATTATGTTGTATCAGCTTGATCAATATGTTATGACATCTTGCTCAGCATCTGTCATGAACCATGTTTTAGCAAAATTGTTGTCAATCCTAAAACAATAGTACTAACAATATCATTTCTTTCATTAACAAATTTCATAACTCCGTCATCTCTTCTCCAACTTGTATGTGACAAGGAAAACATGGATTCAAGTTAGTAATGTTAGTTGTTTTTGTGTCAGGTAAAATATTTAATGTTGTTGTTGTTGTTGTTAAGATTTAATGTTTAACAATTTTATTGATTTTGTTTTTGTTGTTATTGTTATTATTCTTATTGTTGTTGTTCTTGTTGTTGATGTTGTTGTTATTGTTGTTCTTGTTGTTCTTTTTGTTGTTCTTTTTGCTGTTCTTATTGTTGTTCTTGTTGTTTTTCTTGTTGTTGTTCTTGTTCTTCTTCTTGTTCTTCTTCTTCTTCTTGTTCTTGTTCTTGTTCTTGTTCTTGTTCTTGTTCTTGTTCTTGTTCTTGTTCTTGTTCTTGTTGTTGGTTTTCTTGTTGTTGTTGTTGTTAATCTTGTTGTTGTTATTGTTCTTGTTATTGTTCTTGTTGTTCTACTGGTACAATTTTTTATTTTATTAAAAGACGTACAATAATGGTTGTTTAATATAGCCGTTGTTGTAGGTAGCGCACTACTTGACTTATAATCATGGTCGCCCGACAAAGATTAAAAGCATCATATTTATAACCACTCCTTACTTCAAAACGGTTAGTCAGTCGTTGTGGTATCTCTCTTCCAACCGTTGTGATATTTCTTTTCTGTAGTAGTGTTTTCACATTCAAAGCACTTGATTTTGTGTCTTAAACTTGATGCTTCGTTAAACTTATTTCTTTGACCAAGTTTTATTGATTTGCCTTTTTTAAAGAATTTTTCAATCTGCTTGATTAGTATTTCTATATCTTTATCATTTTTGTCACTACTAGATTGAGAATCTTCTTCTTTATCACTATCATAATATTTTTATTTAGTCTTTAAGGAAAGGTATCCAACTTTATATTCATGTCCTTCATATTTTTCTCCAGTCGATCAAGTTTTATTTCATGTTCTTGTAAATTTTCGAATAATTCAACCAATGTCATCTTGGATAGAATTTTCTTTTCTAAAATCTTCATCACTTTCGATTGCTATGCCCTTGTTAAGGATCTAAGGACCTTTAAATTTAGTTCATTGTTGGTGAAGGTTTTTCCAAGATCGGTTAAATGGTTTTTCAAATGGCTAAATCTCTTTTGCAAGTATAAAATCTTTTTTCCTGGTAGTATTATAACATCTCATATTCTTGAGAGAGAGAGAGAGAGAGAGAGAGAGAGAGAGAGAGAGAGAGAGAGAGTGTGTCTGAGTGTTTAGTATAGATCATTTCACTTCTTTTGTTCATTCGTGTGTGTGATTCTAAAATTTCTCATATTTTTTTAGCCGTTTGACAATTTGACACTTTGAAGAATTTGCTCATCCCTAAGGCGGATGCTATAATAATTTTGGCCTTCTTATCATATAGAACTTTCTTTTTACTATCTTCATCTCATGCATCTTCAAGATTTGGTTGATTAACACCCTCAACCATATAGAACTTTCTTTTTATTATTCATCCCATGCATCTTCAAGATGTGATTGATTAACACCTGAACAATTATACTAGGAATGGAGGGATAATTTTTGACAACTTTCCAAACTTAAAAGTACTTTTAAAATCATAAATACAATTCCTCATGATATGTCAACTATACATAGGCATTGCATAAAAATAATAATATTAATAATAGAGCCTTATATAATCATCTTCAGGTAACCGATGAACATATGAATTGTGTTTGTGTGTATTATGCACTCACAATAGAAGTTACACTTAGCACAAAACTATAATATCTGGATTCACTAACTTTTTTTGTGAAATTATATGATGATGTTGCACGAAGATATAAAAAGATCTTACTTTCTCATTTTTCCTATTTTAAATCAAAATTTATTTAATTCTTATCTTTAGTTAGTTTTTCTTCTAGACCATTATTTCTTATATATAATAACGTGTGTGAAACGTCATTTACGTGTACTTGAAAATATACTTTTTATTGTGGCATGATATGGGGGACGAAAAGTTTGACTCTAAGCTTCAGACACACTCACAACACCGTTTCTGTGTGCGTTCAAAGATAAACGTAATCTATCAAAATAATGTCAAAAGATTAAATAAATTAACATTTAATGCGATAACCTAAGCAATTGTAATAAAACAAAAAAATTATGGGCATTTTAATAAATTGAAGAAAAAAATTTGCGGAGTTATATAAATCAAGACTCAAGCACACTCCAATGCATTGTTTGATCACCTATCCTTAAGATCTTCTTATACCTTTCTTCAACAAAAATGTCTCTTGTTGAGATCATTGATCTTACAAAATCTCATGATTCCTCTCTATCACCACACATATCTTCTTCTAATGTACCAATGATCCTTAACTATGATTATGTTTTAACCAATCCTAATCTTCACAATCATATACATCACCATCAACACCAAACTAATGTGTGGGTCTCACCACCATCAGAATTCAACGATAACACCTCCTAGGTTGCAACTATGCCCCAACATGGTATGCACGGTGGTAGCCTAATTGCGATTCTCCAACCGTTACCTGGACCAAATAACTTCCCATATTCAAATGGAGTTAGGCCGAGGATCCCTTGGTCTCAAGAAGAACATGAGTAATTGCATCTCTCAACCTTAAATTTAGTTTTATATTTTATTTTCATGATCTCACTTTACTTTGTAAAAAAAAAAAATAGATCGAAAAAGTAAAATCCCTGATTTTGTCACTAAATATTAAAGATGTTTAATTTAATGGTCAATTTTATTGATTTTCGTCTCTAATATCTATTTTTAAAGACCAATTTTTTCTTCTCTAATAAATGTCATTATGTAATACAAGTGTTGTTTTATTGTGTTAGCTTATTTGTGATGGGGCTGATTGAATATGGAAAAGCGAAATGGAGCAAAATAGCAAAACACTATGTTTGCCACAAGACACCACAACAAGTTCAATCCTATGCACGTAGCTTATTCAAACATCTACCAGCTTCATATGTGCATGGTTTTAGAAGAAAGAAACCAACTTCAAATCCCAAAAAATTTGTTTCTACAAGAAACAACGAAACTCTCAATCATTTTCCAAAGAAAGCTTATAGAGGTGAATCTAGCACTTCCATGACTGTGCCTAGTGTTTCTGCTGATAATGGAGAAGTTGATGTGAAACTTCGTTTGAGTTTATATAAGTGAGACTTTGAGTCATGTGTGTCAAAATGTATGGACAAATTAAGCTACAATCTAGTCTATCACCATAATAAGTGGCTTTTTTTTCTTTGTAACTTTTAATTTCCTTCTTATTAATAATATTTGTTCAGTTCTTATGTCATAATTTTTTATTTAATCGTGCCTGTTTTGTCTTGGAAATCTACACTTCATTATGGATTATATATTTAAATGTGTTCGGAAATATTTTGTTTGAAATGCAATTTTAATTTTGTATAAATCGGGTAATTTTTAGGCACAACTACAAAGATTAACTTTTTAACCTTGTAAGATCATAATAGACAACAAATTTTCTCTAAAAAAAATTTAATACTACTTTATATATATATATATATATATATATATATATATATATATATATATATATATATATATATATATATATATATATATATATATATATATATATATATATATATATATATATATATATATATATATATATATATATATGACTGAATTCGAACTCAAGACCTCTGATTAAACTAAAAAGACATATGTCATCTCATTCAAGTACTCTCGGATCAAATATATTCTTTCAATAAAAGGATAAAACTTATCTATTCAATGTGTAAACAAATTTATGCATTTAAAAAGAATTTATCTCACTTATTAAAATGGTCAAGGCATAGAGGACCTGTCTTAAATTAGTATAAACTATTTAATTACGATTTTAATCTTGACAAAAATAGTATATAAAAATTTAAAATAAGTGTTGTTTTATTTTTATAACAGTCCATCAAATTATTAATGTATTTTTTATTTATTTTTACTCCATCTATTTTTTAAGTATCCTTTTTGGACATTTTACCCATGTTAAAAAAGTTTCTAAATTTTGCAATTTTTATATAATAATTACTTTTTTTAATTATAATACTCTTAGTTATGTAAAGTTCATTTGACTTTTTTTTTATGATAAATTATTTGAAGTAATTTTGATGAAACAGTAAATAAAATTAATTAAAATTTTAGAAATAACATTAAAAATAAACGAAAAATTCATTAGAAAAATGACATTTATAAAATAAAAAATTGATGAAATATTAAAAAACAAAAAATCAAATTGTTATAGAGCGGAAAAGGTATAATCCAATGACAAAACAACAAAAGTACTAAAAATTGATGTAAATCAAAGAGAGCAGAATAAAACCTCAGAAGTTGTAAGAATGATATTTTTGGATTTATTCACAAAAAATGAATTATGATAACTGATGCTGTCACACAAAATAAAATATGCAAACTATTTTAAAATTTTTGCTACACTTTTCTCAAAGTTAAAAAAAAAAGTAAAATTGTTTCCAAATATTTTAGATTAACAGTTATTTTAATATAATAAAAATAGTTCAAAATAAATATTGTTTTATTTTTACAACAGCCCACCTAATTGTTCTCTTATACATTTTCTTAACTTGTTTTGGAGCAGAAAAAATATAAATCAATAGAAAACCAACAATTTTAAAATTGAATTTATTAGATAATAATATGGTTTAATTTGATTTGTTTTAAAAAAACAAAAACAAAAGTATTATTATTTAACTAAATTTTCCTTTTTATATGTGTATATATAAAAACTTATTAAAGAATTAGTTATGGAGACCAGCGTTGTCAAACAAAATAAAATATGTAAGATTATTTTTAAATTTTAGGTACATTTTCCTCAAAGTTAAAAAAAAAAAAAAAAAAAATCAACTTAACTTTTTTATTTCATTGGTTGTAAAAGACGTTATTGAGTCAGAAAATCAAAGTGCAAACCCAATAAGATAAAATACTGAAACTTGCGTTGTCACATGCAAAACATACAGCTCAGTTTTTTTTCCGTTTCATTCCAAAATAAAACAATTTTTCAACTAAATTTAAATATATTTTTATGTTAGTTTTATATAACCTATTTTATTTCATAATTGATTATAAATACTAAATTTCACTATTTTTATTGCCAAGTCAATATTATTTTATTAAATTGATTAACTTTACAAATTGTACAATTTTAAGTTTGTTTGATACTTTATTAAGTAATTTTAAACAAATTAATTATAAAACCTTATTAAAAATAATTTGAGAGAAAGTTCCAGCACTTTTTTAAAAGTGGTATAATTTATAACTAAAATATTATATTTTTATTATTTACAGTGTTTTTAAAAAAGTTATTAATAATTTTTTCAAAAAACTTCTGAATATTTATATTTTTTATAACTTTTTTTTAATTTGGTTCTAAGTATAATAAAATTCCAGACCTAATGTTTGAAGAATGTGTATGGCAAGTATAATGCATAGTTAATAAAATAAAGGTTGAATATAAATAACATAGGAATTAGTAATTTAGTTTTGTGCAAAGTCACCTACGTCTAGAGAGCGTTAACTCAAAGAAATAAAATTCACTCTTAATAGTCAGAAGTACAAATTGGTCTGATTTAACCTCTGCTAGTTCAATGCCTCTTTTCCTAATACTACCCGTGAACTTCGATCTATACTCCCCTTGAATATGAGACCCCTCTCACTTTCACTCAAACACTCTCCTAAGAATTTGAACAGTTACACTAGTATATGAATAATGGAATAAACTTACAACTCAAATACTCTATTCTCCTAACTTATGATTAATATGTAGGAATGAAGTATTATATAAAAACAAACACGAGAATCAAAACAAATCAACATGCCAAGCTTAGTCATGCAATGTTTGAGTATTCACAATGAAGAATGCCTTTTTAAATAGCAACAATAATTCAACTTCAAGCCTATTAGGATTTAGGTCTTGAACATGGCTGGACTTTTTAAAAGTGCAAGAAACCAACCTTTAATAATGTTGATTGAAAAACCTTGATTAATTAAATCTTGAACAAATCAGAATTTCTCAAATTTAATCTTGCTAAAAGAGATTATGAATAAACTTTTCTTAATCCAAAAAGCACAGAAAAGCCAAATCCTTGTTTATATATGCAAGGAAACAAATACTTAAAAGCGTGAGAATTACTATTAGCTTGCGCGTGAAGCAACCCAAAGCAAGACTAAGAACATTATATTTAACATCTTACTTTCTTATTGAAGTGTCTTAACCATATAAAGGTAGGATGTCTCCACATTGACAAAACATCTTGCTTTACATGTTGCCTATAAAATATTGTCAATCATATGTAATAACAAACTCCCACTTTGACCAATTTTTAAGAAAATACAACATGCAAATATGGAGGTTATGTTTGGAGATTAGGATGAAGATTAGTGGTAGGGATTAGTGAGCGGGGGATTTTAGAGAGTTTTTTCTACTGTAAAATTCATGTTTCCCTGGTGAAAAATTGAGTTTCTATATATAGGGATTTTTAGGTCAACTAAGAAAGAAAAAAATGAAATTGTGACTGAACACGACCAATAAAAAACGAGAATGATAAATTGCGACTAATTCGAAACAAGTATGATACATTGCAACCATTTAAACAAATATGACACTTTGCGACCAATTAACAAACAATTATGACAAATAACAACCAATCCAAAACAGGGATAACAAATTAGAAAAGATTCTAATTTTTTTAAATTGTGATTTTTAAATTATTTTATGACTAAACATGGATAAAAAATAATAATTAAAAAATGCATATTTAAAAAAAAAACAAAAACAATGCTATGTTTACCCTCATTTTTTACATAAAGTATTTGGAAATTTCTCTATAGACCTCCCAACCTTCTAGTCCACCTCTGGTGAAAAACCCAAACTACCCCTGACTTCGGAAGTTCATTTCCGAAATGCAAGAAAAAGGCGTTTTCGGAGATGCATCTCCGAAAGCGCCTTTTTTTTTGAAAAAATTGTCTTATTTCGGAAGTTCATTTCCGAAAACAGCATTTCGGAAGTTCACTTCCGAAATACTGCACGTTCTGCAGATTTAACAAAACACTCCCCCTCCCCCATTCATTTACCCTAACTCAAATCAAAACACAACCCCTCTTCAAATTTTCTGCCAAAATCAAGTGTAAGATCAAAGAGCATTCCCAAGTCTTCTTCCAAACTCATCATCAAACACTAATTGGTAAGTTCTACATTGTTTTTTCAAGTTTTAGATCTATTTGAATAAACTCTAATAGGGTGTTTAGAAACAGAAAAAATCACATTAAGATAGGTTAGTACTGATATTAGGATGTTTAGTAGGCATAAAAGTAGTTTTGGTTTAGGTTTTTTGGGTCTGCCATTGGAGGCTGTATTGAAGGTCTGCGCAGGGGTGTTTCGGAAGTTCATTTCCGAAAACACCTCCATCCCAGTTTTCGGAAATGAACTTCCGAACTGTACCAAAAGTTCATTTTTTTTTTGTTTTTTCATTTGCCTCGCATATTAATCGATTTCGATTGTTTACAGGAACATGTCAGGCAACCAACCAGCACGCATCAGACAGGGGAGAGAGTCATAGACTGCGTCGGCTAGACGCGAGCGGGCGGCGGCGCAGCTGGCGCCGACCCAGGGACGGGGGCAGGGCCGGGGACGCCGTGTGCGAGTTCTCGTGGACGTGGGAGAGGGTACATCTGGTTTAGGATCTAGGAGTCGGATGGCTCGGGCATCTTCTTCCCGCCAGCGAGAGGAGGAGGAGGAGGAGGTGGCGGCAGTGACTTACCACGAGCCGGAGGGGGTACCGGAAGTTGACCCTCCAGCCGGGGAGGAGGATGAGCAGGAGGACGGCTATCCGGGAGGGCCCTTTGACACCTCTGTGCTGATTCACTACCACGATCACGTCGCTCGGCGGATCTGGGAGGGAGAGGTATTTTTTAATTTAACCGTTTAATTGTCAC
Source organism: Vicia villosa (assembly GCF_029867415.1). Classification (NCBI taxonomy): domain Eukaryota; kingdom Viridiplantae; phylum Streptophyta; class Magnoliopsida; order Fabales; family Fabaceae; genus Vicia; species Vicia villosa. Next base: position 70,927 of record NW_026705848.1, on the reverse strand, counting down.
CATTTTTTATAGTTTAACCGTTTATTTGTCGCTTATTTAATATATGTCGCTTATTTAATATATGTCGTTTATTTGTTTTTTTTTTCAACAGGAGCGAGAGCCGTTGAAAATGGTGAACCACGCTCGGAAGATATTTAGTCTGTTTAAACCAACAGCTGAGTGGTTTAACGACCATGTGCGAGGTTCAGGGCTTTGTGGGCTCTGCATGACGGGTTACACCACCATCAGCACCGGCATGCAGGGGGCATTTGTGGAGCGCTGGCACAAGGAGACGTCCTCTTTCCACCTGCCGGTTGGGGAGATGACGATCACCTTGCACGACGTGCAGTGTCTTCTCCACCTGCCTATTAGGGGGCCACTGTTGCACCACTCCCGGATCCAGAGGGTCGAAGCCATTGAGTGGATGACGCTTTATTTGGGCATGGAGCACGAGGTTGCTCACTTTGAGTGTGTCACGACATCTGGGCCTCATGTCCGGTTCACCACACTGAGCACTTATTTTGAGCACCACCTGGACGCGGCTGCCGAGGCTGAGGGTGAGGGTGACGAGCTATTCACACAGTATCACCGCGACTGCGCTCTCCGGTGCTGGTACATGCATGTGGTAGGCACTGCATGCTTTGTGGATAAGAGTGACAGGTACGTCGACGTGACCTACCTCCGCTACTTCATGGACCTGGATACCGTTCACCAGTGGAACTGGGGGGCAGCTACTCTGGCATACCTCTACCAGAAGCTGAATGAGGCCTCCAACTGGAGGACGAGGCAGTTGGTCGGATCCTGCACACTACTTACGGTACGTTTTATTTTAACACATTATCGTATTTATTTATTTATTTATGTTTCGTATTTATTTTTAATACATTATCGTGTTTCTGTTTCAGAGCTGGATCATCTCCTACTTCTCCCGCATCCACGGCTTTCACATCGATCCTGCATACGTGGACGCCATGCCCAGGGCCGCCAGATACGCTCTCCAGAGGGGGAACGATTCGGTGGGACCATACCGTTTGTACTTGGACCGCACGATGCACGACGACGTCACCTGGAGGCCGTTCGCCGACTATGCTCAGATTGTACCCTTTGACGGCATTGCTTTATATTCAGGCTGGTTGGCATGCAGGACCGGCATCATGGTCCGGTATCTCCCTGAGCGGTGCATGCGTTAGTTCGGATTCGTGCAGCGGATACCCAGGTCACCCTTTGAGGCAGCTCCCGACACAGTGACCCGAGTGCAGCTCACTGCCATATGGGAGGACTGGCAGCATCATGTGGTACCGCAGGAGTACCGTCTCACTCGGGTCACACAGGACTGGCACAGTGAGGAGGGGTACGTCACATGGTTCTACCGGGTGTCCCATCCTCTGCTGAGACCCGACGTTCCCGGCGCTCCTAGGCCAGCACATGAGGAGATCCTGGAGAACCAGCAGGCCGAGGATGACCACGCCATTGATCTCCTGCCGATCTGCCAGCGGATAGAGATGCTTGGGCGGGACGCGTTGGATCGAGATGTCGTTCATCAGGGCGGTCCAGATGCAGTCGCCGTGATGGAGATGATCGTCACTGATGCGGGCCGTGCGGCGGGGTACAGGCGGCAGAGGAGGGCCCAGGGTGAGAGGGTTAGGCACACCCAGTAGTGGTCGGGTTTATTTATTTTTTGTTTTCGGATTGTATCTTTAGCACACTATTTTTATTTGTTTCGGTTTGTATATATTATTTTCATCGGATTAGTATTTTTTTTGTTTATTTATCATATTAGTATTTTCAGTTTATCTATTGCTTATTTTATTTGGCGTTTACGTTTAATTAAAATGCAAGACTGTTTTAGATAAAACATAAAAAAAAAAAAACACAGTTTCTGCATAATTCGGAAATGAACTTCCGAATTCACCCCCCATGCGGTGTTTTCGAAAGTTCATCTTCGAAGACACCCCCCATGAGGTGTTTTCGGAGATGCACTTCCGAATTATGGAAATTTTTAAAAAAAAAAGCGCTTCGGAAGTTTATTTCCGAAGCAGGGGTATTTTGGAATTTTCGCTGGGGGTGATCCCCATAGGGAGGTGGCTAAAGAAATTTTCAAGTATTTACATCGTATGCTATTCACCATAATTATACAGTAATAGTATTTTTTAAAATAAAAATATACAATTTACATAGTAAAACAAAGTTAATAAAATATAAAAAAGTTGATTAATGAAGTGATGAAATTGATTAATAAATGTTCAGATATTAAAAATAATTAATAATAAAATGAACTTGATTAATAAAAGTAAAAAATTAGTTAATAAAGTGATGAAGTTAATTAATAAATACCCAAAAATTAAAATTAATTTTCAGTTAATAAAAAGTAAAATATTGATTAACAAAGTTGATTAATAAATTCTCAAACATTAAAAGTATTTTTAATAGTAAAACAATATTAAATAATGAAATTTAAAATGTTGATTAATGAAATTATAATATTAGTTAATTACACATTTTTATATCTATATCCTTTAATTAATAATTCAGTTTAACAAAATATATCGCCAACTTAAGAAATAAAACTAGTTAAACAAAATTTTCATTTATATATTCATGGCACAACAAAAATCCAGTTTAGCTGTCATTAAATTTACAGAATATATAAGACAGTAGTAAATTAATAACAATTAATATGCCAGATCAGACGTATACAAGAAACTAGCTATTTCTATGCATTCTATAATTTAACATCTACGCACACCGACAAATTTATCATGCGCCCTTCTCGCAAACTACAAAAGTGCACGGATCAATAGTGATGCTCTTTGTGCAATTATCAGTTTTATAAATACCAACTAATCGATCAGCCAATTCAAACATATTGTTTCTTAGACTGCAAGAAGAATGAACATACCATAGTAAGTATAAAAATTAATTAAGCATAGAATTGACCAACAAACTTGGAAAATACTTTCTTATAGTACCAAACATACCTGATGATAATGAACTGAGCATCCTTAGTCCTGTCTTTCACATAATGCCCCACGATAGATACATTTTTGAAGTCTGCCACATACCATATAGCACATAGGTTAGTGTTATTGCAAACTCGGCAATTACAACAAAATAGTTTGGTGCAAAGTTAATAGCAAGTACCCAGAGCGGCATCGATTTCATCCATTACATAAAGTGGGGTAGGCTTGTAATGGTGAAGAGCAAATACAAGAGCCAACGAGCTAAGAGTCTGGAAAATGAATAACAAAATTACACCCCTCGGTATTAATAGGGAAAAAAATATCCGTCCATGAATTATATAATGCATGAGTAGGGGTAAAAATCTAATGAAGAGAGGGAGGGAGGAGACCTTTTCACCACCAGATAAGTTAGCAATATTTTTCCAACTTTTCTTTGGTGGTCGAACACTGAACACAACACCTTCAGAGAAAGGATCTAAAGAATCCACAAGCTCGAGCTCGGCATCACCTCCAAGTGTAATCATCTGCAAACAATAAGAAAGATAATACTTACATGTCTTTCTAAGGAAGGGTGTTTGTCTGTGAGAGAGAGGAATAGGGGCAGATTTCCAAACCTGATACATTTCCTTTAACTTCAATGATATGGCATTAAATCCTTCCATAAACTCATCCAATCTGAAATTGAAGATTCAGCTTACACTTATCCCAAAATAGAAAATCATAAAACAAGTCAATGACAAAAAATAAATAACATGCACACCTCTTCTTTCTCAAATCATCATATTGTTTCTTTATATCATCCCGCTCCTGAGTGACTGTGTTAAGTTCTTCAACTCGTTCATTGTACAATGATACCTTTTTTCGGTACCTGATATCATAAATTCAGAAACACTTCAGTGTGACACCAAAAAGGAAGACAGTAGGGACTCAGGTTAACAAATTGGAAAAAGTCATACTCTGCAATTGAATCAAGGTTCGGATTCATCTCTTTCAGTTGTGCTTCAAGCAACGCGACTGTTTCACAGGCTTTTTTTAGGTCACAAGCAGCATTAAGATGTTCTTCGGTCAACGTAGCCTGTAGCTTTTCTTGATCCACTAAATCTTTTTGAATTCTGCATCCAATTTACCTCATAAGAATTTCAGAATAGTGAAGAATGTATTCTCAAACAAATATTGAATGACGTACTGCTCAAGATGTTTGATAACAGCAGCTTGCAACTCATCTAGTCTTTTCCTGTAACCTTTCCCCTTTAGTTCCAATTCTTTGTATGCTTTCTTCATGTCTTTTAATTTAAAGTCTGCATCAACCTGCAAAATAAAGACTACAATGAGAAAACTCCAACTTTAAGAGAAATGAAAAATGAACACCCAGCAAGTACCTCAGATGCACGCATTTCATCCACTGCTTTTTTCATCTTATCATGCTCGGATTTTGCTTCCTCTAAGACATCCCGGTGTTGGTCAATCATCTACATGGTAATAGAGTGTAAACAATACAAGATCTTTCAACCACCTCCACTGTTTTCTATATACAGCTTTGGTTAGGTATATATATTCCTTCTTTTTTTTTGATAAAATGAATAGGTATATTCTACTATCCATTTTAACCAATTGAATTATGTACGAACATGATTTACATAACCAAATAAGGAAAAGAACCTCTTGTGTTTTCTTATAATTCTGTTGAACAGCAATTGCTTTCAGCTCTATTTCTTTGAAGACTCCTTTTAGCTTTTCCTGCTCCTCAGCTAACCGTTCTTTCTCCTTTCTTGACTCCTCTATCCCCTTGGTCAACTTCTTCATCATCTTTTGTCCTGTCTCTATTTGGACCTTATGACGGTTAATCTCAGAGCTGGTCTTATCAATATCCTAGTAAACAGGTACCATTAGTATAGACATAGTATCATATCGAACAGAAAACTATTCTCAATATTCAGGATACTTACAGACTGAATTTTCTGAACCTTCAACTTCTGAGATTTTAATCTTTCACCTCCAGAATTCTCTATATTCCTCTGAAGTTCTGAAACCTAAAAATGGTGGATATGTTTGGCTAACTTAAGTTAAATAAAGATATAGCCTTCGTCAACTGCAAATACTGCTAGATATCAAAAGAAAAGATAAAGATGACAAGCAAGACCAGTCAAGAATTACTAAACTTCCAAAGAAGTTTAAGTTACAGACATAAGGAAGGTCAAAACCCACCGTTTCTTTCAGTTTTTTAGATCCACCAGTAAGTCTACCTATCTCTTTTTCTTCTGCAGAAATAATCTTCTTCAGCTCATTCAACCTATCAAGCTCATCCTTTTGTGGCACTGATGCAACTTCAAGGGAGCCAAGTTGTTTTTCAATATCAACAAGTTGCACTTGCAAACTTTCAAGCTGTAGCAGAAAGGGAAACAACTCAATGCCTGGCACCAATAACTCCATAAAAGTACTTTTCTAGACTCGGAAATAAGCATTACCTCCTGCTCACTTTTACGCAGCTCCATTTCCAAAGCTGCAATAGTTTTTTCCGCAACCTGATATCGTTTCACAGCATCCATCATTCTTTGGTGAATTGCTTTCAATTTATCGGTCAATCCAGACAATTCCCTCTCAGCACTTGCAAGGGCTTTATCAGACACATTTGGATCTCGAACAGAGGTGCCCATCTTCCCACTCTTGGGCTTACCACCCCCACCACTCATTGTTCCAGATTTTTCAAAAAGTGCACCATCAAGAGTAACAACTCGTCGAAACTCAACGTTTCCGCCATATGCTATCCGTGTTGCCTAAAATTTACAGGAGTGAAAAAAAAGGCTGCTAGTTAATTGCTTCATTTTCTGATACAAACATTAGCAAATTAACTGCACCAGGCCAGAGTAATATATTTTAAATAAAATAAATGAGTTTTATGATGTAAGAAGCAAAAGTTAAAAATAGATGTATAACAAATCTTGAATTTATAATCAGAACAGAGTTTTCTGCTAGGAAGTTAGAACTGACCTGGTCAAGATCATTAGCGACAACTGTGTTTCTAAGTACTGCAAAGAATGCAAGTTTCATTCTTTCATCTGGAATCTTCACTAAATCAAAAAGGCGGTCAACCCCCTCTGGAGTGCTTACACTCTTTCTCATCATTGGAAGATGTTCAACTTGCTTCTCCTGAAAAGCAAATTAAAAAAATGATCTAATAATTCTAATTAAAAAAATATTGAAAAATAAATTAGAGAACCGCTGGGATATTGCATCCAATTCAAGAAAACCAAGGGTATTTTTTTTATAAAACTAAAATCATACAAGCAGCCTTGCTTTCAGCGTTTCCCTACATGAATTGAAATGGCTTCTAGTAGACCTAAACACCTATTAAACAATTGTTATGACCATTATTTCCTTAATTATAACTAGTTCAAAACTGCCAAAATCCACTATTCAAGAACAATTCACCAAAAAGTAAATTATTTTGGCACCACTAGACAAAATGGTTTCATACATCTGATAACAACTTTCATTTTCCCAAACCCCGAGAATCTATTTTACTAATTTGCCAAACCAACCAACATGTGCTGCAACACAGGAATGTACACTATATATTGATAAATAATTCTGCTAAATAAAAGTTAGTTGGACTAGGTTGTGAAGGTATATAAGCAGATTGAAGTAAAAAAAAACAATTAAAGTAGAAGTGTCCTATGACAGCAACTTTTAAGTGGAGCTGGAACTTGAAAATTAATGTGAAAAACACTTGAACTTGAAAATAACTACGGAATCAATCCAGTCGTGCCTATACAAATCCAACTGGAGTAGTCCAGTATCCAGAAGTTAAGTGAGCTAATTTATACCATTCAAAATCTAAAAACAGCTATTTTTAAGAGAATCACATTCGATAAAATAAAAGTAAAATAAATACCAATATCATGAAAGTAGCAACACCAAGATTCTCTCTCCGAAGCATCTCAACACAGGCTTGAGCTGCATTTGATGTTTCCACGACAATATAGTCAAGCCCAGAACATGCAGTTGATATTGCAACATCATACTTTGCTGCAGTTATCAAAATTAAGAAGTTAAAACTGTGATATACTTTGATCACACATGATGCAGATACAACAATAAATTTAATCAGTATTCAGTGCTCACATGCTTCCAGATTGATTAGAAGATAAATTTAATCAGTATTCAGTGCTCACATGCTTCCAGATTGATTAGAAGATAAATTCAATACTTTGTACAATTGTTTAATCTAATATCATTCTCTAAGTAAAAAAAAAAAACTAAGCCAAGAATATTTTGAAAGTATAAACTAGTAACAAATAATAATTTCCATTAATTTCAAATGTTCACTACATAAAAATGCTGCTTGTACATACATTTCCTCATTCTTGCCAAGACTAGAGGGTTGTTTAGTGCACAAGATAGACATTATAGGAAAAGAAGTTGAATAAGAATAGGATATGATAGGGACATGATAGAATATTAAATATTAAATTATAAATTTACTTTTTCTAAAAAATTACATATAGTTTTTTAAATTAATTTTAAGAGTTTTAAAAATTTAATAAATAAATAAATAATATTAAATAATAATAATAATAATAATAATAATAATAATAATAATAATAATAACAATAATAATAATAATAATAAAAAAATAAGTTTAGATAACTTTTATAAATATTCATAGACACCACACTAGTAAGTAATCAATTTCAATTTTTATTAAGAAAACCATGAATAAATAAGTCATTCCATTACATATGTGATAGGAACCACGGGCCAGAAGTTGATGTGGGCCTTACCTCTGAGAGACCTATTATTTGGAGGGTGTATTCTAGAAGGAATAGGAGGGAGAAGGTTGTTAGTGAGGTGCTATGAAAGACAGACTCCGACACGGACACCGGAACACAGACACGGACACAGACACGCAGACACTCTAAACACCGATAATGTAAAAAACAATTTAGGGCACCAACATTACTACATATATAGATACAATCAGGACCATGGCAAACCAGGTTTCCTAGCAGTTTATTCAGCACAAAGAGATCTAATTTGAACATTTTAAAAAGAACACTGAAGCCAGAAAGTTTGCAATTAAAATCTTACCATCAATAGAACCTAGGTCACCCATGCGTCCATATATTCCTTCTATTTGTCTGGTTTCCTTAGCATGCATGATTGCTTTTAGAACTGACCCCTGGTTCTTCTGTGAATCCAAAACAGATTTCAGTTCCGCAACCTTCTGCCTAGCCCCTTGTTCAAGAAGAATCTGAGTATCTTGTTCTTTGATACATTCCTTAAGAAAAAGAATATTATTACCAAAAGCCTGTGGGATGAAAATGTTAAGGTGAAAGCAAGGAAAAATTGCTCACTTCTTCCACTTTGTGAGCTTCTGATGCTTCTTTCTGGTTCTTTTCTAAATCCTTCTTAATTTGAGAAATGCTTGCAGTTTTTGAGTTAATTCTTTCTGATAAACTTTGCAGCTGATTTTGAGCACCTTTAAAGGCTTCACGAGCACCTTCATGCTGCAAAAAAAAAAAAAAAGACATCAAGGATTCTGATCTAATTTATTTATTATGGATCCAACATCGAACATCAAGAATGATTGCCTTTGATGTTTTGCTGAAGGTAAAACTTTGGATTATCACACATGGAACTAATTTATTTATTATGGATTATATATCAGGCATATATAGATCATAATCCATATATATGAAAACTTTGGTTTATCATTCATAGTTCAACCTCATTCTTGCCAAGACAGAGAAATATATGAATCCTTCTGCAATTGCCATAAGTTATTTGAATGCATGCAGAAATTTTCAAGACAAGAATAATCGTTGTCTTCCAAGCTGAGGCCGAGAATAAGAATAATCAAACTAAAAAAAATCATTATCACCTTTTCATTTAGAAGCTTAGCCTCACCAGATGCAACTTCAAGCTTTCCCTTGTGCTCAATCAAATCTTTTTCCCACGGTTCAAGCTCGGCACGAGCATTAGCAAGCTCAGTGCGTAATTTCTCAGTTTCAACTGTTTACCATTAACCAAAAATTTATTAGAAAGTGTCAAGAAACGAAAAACTACTATGAATCTACACTAATGCTCATAGAATATTGGCTCCACTTGTGTACAAGGAATCAATTTAATAAAACTTGGACAAGCTGGTGAAGTAGAAAAACATATTTTGAGAAATAAATTAGGAGCTTAGTTCAAAATGAAGGACCATGGGAGGTTGAAGTACTTCCACAGCATTGAGGCTATCTACCCTAGGAAAGTTACCTTCATCTTTCAAAGGAAACATGTCCTTGATCTTCCAAAGAAGACAAGTTGGGTTGCAAAACAAATGATGTCCTCACAGGATAAGTACTGGGTGGAAAAAGATGGGGAGAGCCCATGCCAACCCATGTATAACTAATGCAATCAGATTGGTTAGTCAATAGATTAAGCACAGTTTTTATTTTCTAAGTTAATAGTTAATACTGTAGTAACTCTTTAATTACGATAGATGCAGTAGAGAGCCTATGAACTTGTAACAGAAGTGAGAAATACAATTGATTTTAACTCTCTCTTCACCTTCTCTTTTCACGCATAATGAAAAATAACAAAGGTACACGTTCTTACTAAAACTAGCATTCAACATATTAACTTAGCAATTTCATACTTTTGTAAGTATTTCAACATAAGCATGAAAATACCAAAAATGAAGATCCTCCCCTCAAGCAACCGACTATTTGTTAAGAAGAAATCAACCAATAGGTTTTAACTCAACCTATCCACATCATTCATACCGATATGTTAGTTTACTGACCGGTTGACAATTGGTTCAAGAGAAAAAATAATTTGCATAGTTCATTGAGCCTGGCTGTGGGTATGGTCTACAATTATATCGAACCAAACTAACATTTTTAATATGGATAAGCTAAAATCATGGAGTCATCTATGTATCAAAATTGAGAGCCGAACCAAGCCGGCATTTTAAGATTAACGATCAATATGGAAAACATACAATGTTCAAGAAAGCATGTTTATAAACTGAAAAGTGTTAATGAGGTTATGACTAAAAGTATCATATGAATATTTCATTCAGCAAATCAAATTTAATTACAGGGAACTTCAAATATATCAGTAGTAAAAAAGACAAGGGCCCACCTTTGGAACTCTCTGTGATTTCTTCTAAGACCTTCTCCTCGTCAAGCAACAATTTTTGCAGTTTAGGGATTTTATCTTCAAGTTTTGGTATCAGGTCATTGGAGTCTTTACCCTCTTTCACAAGAGCTTCAATTTTTGATGAATCCTGAAATATGAATGAATGGATTAGGCACCTCACTCATGCATTCACTTGTTAATGAGTCTCGCATCGGATGAGATATTGCCTGAAAATAATTCAAAGAACATTCAGTGTGATAAATCATGCCTTCGCATTACCTTTTCCACTTTATCCTCCAACTTCTTGATTTTCTGAGTCATGTGCTTAAAATCTTCCTGATACTTAACATCCTGCCTCTCAAACTCCTTGAATTCTTCCTTACACTTCCTCATATCATTATCTAGCTCCTGTAATGTGAATAAGAAAAGAAAAAAAATGGTTACTACTTGATGAGCTTATCACTAAGCATATAATGCCCTGCCGTGTTATCATCCAAACTGATAAGTTCAAGTCCCGTGTCACGCAAACCTCTTGTCTTTTCATATAATTGTTGTGCTTGGTTTCAAGTTCTTTCAGGATTTGTTTACTTTCTTGGATTTTATCCCTGGAATAAGACCACTAAGTTCTTCATGAGTCAAGAATAAAAACACCAAACAATTAGGAAAGAAAGAGAAACAGAGACTATAGATGAAATTCAGAATGACCTTTCCGACTTAAGATTTTCTTCTACGCTAGCAACACCAACTTGTAACTCATCCATTTTTCCACCAGTATCCTCAACAGCTAACTTTGTGGCTTTCTCTTGCCATTTCAACAGAGATAACTCTTTAAGCATGTATGCTTCTGCTTCATTCTTCACATCCTGTTGCAAAAGAACTGTTAGCAGTTATTCCGAGGTCAAGTAATTCATATAACCACAATTTTACATGCCTCCAAGCTGTCTCTTTCTTTTTCAGATAGCTTGACCATTTGCACCACCCCGGATCTTCTCTCATTAAGAGATTCTAACCTAAAACATCAACAAACTTCTGACATTAGAATTTATCTACTATAATTGAAATTCAAGATATTACTTAAACAGTGTGTGCCAGAAAGATATGAAAAGTGTCCTTAGAGAGTATACGGAGTTTATGCTTTCTTTTGTAATTAGTAGCTTAGGCAGTTAAGTGATGACAGCTGTCACACAGTTTGTAAGACAGATATGGTTGGGTTGAGCCAGAATCAGCTCCATAAATTTAGTTGTTATAAGGAAAGCAACCAAATCCGGCAGCAATAACAACAAATGGTATCTATGCTTTTGTATTGTTGATCAAGAAGTTAGCATTTAAGAATTGAAATGGAGAAAGTGCTCACTGTTTAAATGACTCGTCAATTTTTTCTACGTATTTGTTTGTCCCAATGATATCTTCCAAATATTCTAGAAAGCCTTCATCATGAGGTCCTTGAGATTTTGGTTTCATAAGTGAAATCTGTTCAACTTCTCCCTGATAAGAAAAAGTTCAAGCATTAACAAAGATAAAAAGGACTGCCTATAACAAGAAAGCATTGTATATGAATGAACGAACCTGAAGGATCAGAAACCTATTATTGTCAAGGTCAACACCTTTCCCTTTCAATTTCTTGGTAACTTCAGTGAAGTTACTTGAACGGTTATTAATGTAATACTTAGAGGAGTTGTCCCGAAAAGCCACCCTTGTAATAACAAAATCACTTCCAGGAACAACCTCATATGTTCCATCTTCCTGCAGCCATAGACGATTTAGTTCTAGTTTTTAAATATCAAAGATGATTGACACAAAAGTGTCATAAACCTGTAAATCTGAAAACTCTTTAACTTCTGGCAGTGTCGTATAATGTCAACTAAAAAACAAGCTCGTGCCAGAAGAAACCAAAGAGGAATGCGGAAGAAAAAAAGCAAACATTAAGAGAGTAAAGTAAACTAAAGGTGCGTATTATTTCCTCCCTTGATACTAGGAGTGGAAATAGGCTGGGCCGAGCTAGGCTTTGTCAAGCCTAAGCCTGGCCTGTCAAAAATACTGAAGCCTAAGTCTGGCCTGTAGCCTGTCATAGGCTTATTGTTTAGGCCTGAGTCTGGCCTTTCCGAAGGCCTGGTTAGCCTGTTAGCCTACATAAAAGCCTATTTGTTTTAGACATATGTAAATAAGCAATTGAAGTAATGTTTAAATAGACTAACTAACTAAAAGAACTTATGAGAATGATGTTCATCAGGTGTTTTCATCTTATTTTCACAAGTTCTTCAAGATAACTAATTTTTATTAATGTATTTTATTCAAAGTACAAAACATAACATAATGATAATAAAAAAAGTATTCATATTTACTTAAATAGGCCGGCCTGATAGGCTTAAAAGGCTTTTTTTAGGGCCTGAGGTCTAGCCTTTTTAACTAAATAGGCTTATAAAAAAGCCTAGGCCTTTTCTATTTAAAAATAATTTGTGGCCTGGCCTGAGCCTATATAGGCTAGCCTGTAGGCCCCTGTATATCGGCCTGGCCTATTTCCACCCCTACTTGATACCCCATTGATATGTTTTACTACTAAATGTCACTGCAGGAATTTCCACCTTAATTGCAGCACACTCCTAGCCACCTTAATTGCAGAATTAGGCTGCCTTCATTGCATTGCAGCCTTCAAGACCTTCATTGTACTACATGTTAGGGGGTGGGTTTAAACTCGCATCACCTAGAGATATGGCTTAAGTAGTGCTTAACGCTGGGGCAATCTTCACCTTATAAATCAGTTGTGAGGCTCAGTAGCTTGAGTCATACCTAAGCCCAAACTGTACCTAGAGATATGGCTTAAGTAGTGCTTATAAGGCTTGGGCAATCTTTACTTTTACATTCTGTTTAAACCTTCTTTCCTGTTTATCCTTAGTAAATTCTTAATATCAGGAAATAAAGTGAAAGAGAAACGATACCAACAGTGAAAATATATCAAATGAAAATTAAAACAAAACAAAAGAACCAAATCTACAAGCTTTTCATTCTTCACAACAGAAAAATAAACATTGGACATCAAATTGAAAGACTTTATTGTTTGCTTCATTTATATCTCAACTTGTACATATTAAATACTGTAACAGTAAAAATCATAATATAAAAAATATCCAAACAAGGTTAACTAGAAAAAATACCGAATCAACAATCTCTTGAAAATGAACGGAAACCCCCGCACTATCCAAATTCTGGTGATTGGAAGAATTGTGTATAAGCTCCGAAACTTTGTTGAGTCGCATCTGCAAGCATCAGTTCCCAATCAAACAACTAACAAAAAATCCAAGCTGCAATTACTTTCAAGAATATTCCAGAAAGAAAAAAAAAAAACCTGCTTTGCTCGCTTCCCAAACACAAACAGCATAGCGTCAATAACGTTACTCTTTCCGCTCCCATTAGGTCCAACCACAGCAGAAAAACTCTGCAAAACCAAATATTCATCATTCTCGGACTTCTTTAGTGTTCAATTCCGTCAAATTACAAGTTTACAAGTTCATGAGTGAAATCGGAGCAATTGAAGTCAAAAAATGGAAGAATCTATCTAACCTTATGAAAGGGGCCAACGCGCTGTTCGCCCGCGTAAGATTTGAAGTTCCGCATCACCATTTCTTGAATGAAAAGCCTAGGACGTGCTGCTGATCCTCGAGTTGAGTCACCTTGCGATTCCATTGATGCAGAACGGGGAGGGTTTGGGGATTTAGGTCAGAGATAGATAAAGTGTTTTTTTGGTGTTCTGGTTTAGGTTTTATCGTACCGTTGAAATTGAAATGAAGCGATTCGTAGGAAGACGATGGGGGTCGGGGGAGAGTGGTGAATCGAAGTGGAATTGAAAAGTGTAGATGTGGATTGGCGTTGGCGGTAAATGAATGTTTGGCGAGGGTTTTCAAATTTTGAATATAGGTCTTAGAACCTCCACTTGTTGAGACTTCATAATTGTTTTTTTTTTTAAATATATAAACGGCATACTCTTGAGTTCGCACTAGTGTGGTAAGCACGTTTATGATTTAAAAAAAGAAAAGGAATGTGTGTCATATGTTATTAGAATAGACTAGTAACAAACCCGTGCGTTCGCACGGGTTCTGGTACGGGACGCGTATTTGTTTCAGATGTATATTTTTTAATAAAAAATTTTTAATATCCGTAAAAAAAAATAATAATTAAATTTATAATTAATAAAAAAATGTTTTGATCGGTAACATAAAAATAAATTCAAAATAAAATTATTAATATCGTTTACAAAAAAATATTTGTATCAATAGTAAATTTTCTTTTATAAAAAGATTTAGATAACAATTGTTTTTTTTCTGTATACCATTTTTGAATAAAAATATATGGATTATAAAAACCATCTTTCGTATATAAAAATATTTAGATTAATATTAAATTTTTACCCGTATATTACTATTATTTTTGTTTAGGCATGTTTACAAAAATATCTTGATCAATAGTAAATTTTCGTATATAAAAATATTTATATAATAATATATTTTTTCCCGTATACCATTTTTAGATCAAAAAACTAAAAAAAACATATTTTCCAAAATGATATGTATAAAATAGAATTAATTTTTTTAAATAGCTGTAATCCTATTATTAAAAAAAATTCGGTATGCCATTTGTAGTTGAATTATTCTATTTTTAACTCTGCAATATACTCTATTATAATAATTATAAATTAATTAATTAATTAATATGTTTAAAAACATATAAATAAGATGATAAATTGATTTAAACTACTATTAATTAAATATAACAAAAAAGTTAACATTCCTAAAATAAAATAAAAATATTATGGAAGAAAAAAGTCAAAATTTATCGGGAAAAGTTTTCAAAGTACTACACATAAACTATATGTGGTATTTTTTAAAATTATTTTGTATGTTTTTCATCTTATTTTTTTAGTTAAAATGTTAATAAATTATATTTGTGGTTCAAATAGTTCTTTTGATAAAAAAATCAATCAAATAACTCATATTTATTTATTTATTTATTTTTATGTTTTAAGAGAAAGAGGATTGGTGAGAGAGAGGAGAGAGATGAAAAAAATTATTAGAAGAAAAATCATTAGAAGAATGAAATAGTGGGGTGTTACAATTATTAGAAGAACGAAGTTATTAAAAGAGAGAGTTAATTTTACTGAATTTTAATGAGAATTTATTTATTAAAAAATACAATTAATAATTTTGAAACAAAGAAAAATTAAAAAAGAAAACTAAAAAAAGCACGACTAAAATATTCCAAAGATAATTAAAAAAAGCAATGATGTAAAATAATAAAATTATTAGTCTTATGTATAATTATTTTTAATAGGGTAATATGTTACTATATAGCTATTGAATTCAAAGTGGTTTTAACATTAAAATTAATTTTAATTGTGCAGCGTAGTCTGCTTTGTTTTTCAGTTAATAAAATTGGTGAAATTAGTTCAAGTACAAACAGAAAAAGTTCAAGATAAGTGGCTTCTGAAACCTACAATTAATCTCATAACTCATTCGCTAGAAGAAGAAAAAAACAGATTGCACCACTGTATAAGGGGAATTAAAGTATTTGCAGCCTCATGACTTGTGGAAACCATAATCAGGAGGAAATGCAAAGTATATTCTTTTCCAACTTCACTTCAAAGATGAACTTCATCATGAAAACTATTTCTAATTACAAGTAATAAGATATTAACAAACCTAACAAAATTCATTATATCATGACCAATGAAAACTATTTCTAATTGCAAGTAATAAGATATTAACAAACCCAACAAAATTCTTAATTTCGCAAAAGAAATTGATTCTCGTTGTTTGTGTTTGTCATCTCCATGAAATTTACAACCAGGACAACATCCATCAAAGGCCATACTACAAATTTTCAAACCTTGTTGTAGGATATATGGGTAGCATCTTCCCTGTAGAAAGATAGAAAGCAATCACTTAATTAGAAAATAGAAATACAAACGGTATAACTAATTTGTCACAAGTTACCAGATAAGCTTCTTCCATCCAGAGTAAAGAGAGCTAAACAAAGAGTAAACTTAACAATCCAAATTTGTCCTAATTATGATAATAAGCCATACCTGTTGCAACACTTCTCGTGTCAGTTCCATCTTCACGCTCCCAAACCACTTCCATCCTGCTGCAAACGGCATCGAAAGCCAGTCCAAATGCACCGCAGTCAACTGGAAAAATGTTCTCACTTGCCAATCTGGTTATAAACCTGCAACAACACAAATCATCATAACAGCCTATACAACCACATTGATTCCAGATATTATATAATGTTAGTTTTTTAGAGACTTTACCAGTGTCACTACATTTTCCTTGAAGGTATTTCTTTCTGCAGCAGTAGTGGAATCCACTATCAATGTTGATTAGAAAATGACAAAGTAAGTTCCATGAAATTCTTCCAAAACCAATCTTAAAAAGAGGATGCTAAACATCTTTTGCATCTCAGTTACGCCGAATCAAATACAAGCATGTAAATTCATACGTTAATATGCAGGATTGAGAAAGCATGTAAATTCATACAGGATTATGCGGGATTGAGAAAGGATGTAAACATAGTTGTAAAGTATAGAGGCAGCTAGCAAAATATAACATTAGTGTCTCCTCAACAAAACTCATAAATAAAGCAAAACACCATTTAAAACAGGGACTATTATAAATTCATACACCTGATAAATGAAAACTAAACAATGTCTTAAACCAACAAAATGACTTGTCAAAACTACTTTAGAACAGTAAATGAGGATGCCAACCCAACTATTATGAAATGAAAATTGAAGCTGTCATAGCCTTCTTGGATTTCTTTGATGGTCTGCACAAAAGATATTCATATAAAAATTCATACAGAGATTGGCCTAAAGATCGTAGAAACACATAAATTATGTTACTCACTGGGTTTGCTTTGCAACTTCGGCTGGTGGAGCAGTAGTAGGTGATGCTGCTGGCTTCTCACCTCCTCCAGGACCCTAAACATTTTATAAACAAACAACAATCCATTATATATCTTGATATATAATCCTGCTCAACTATATCATATCTACAACTTATATACAAATTGGTTTTCTGAAACAAAGTGGAAAACACGTTCCCAGTCCTCATTCGTAATGAATCTGACATTTAATGCAGTAAAAACTTAAGCTTAGAATGCAAACAACTTTACCTTATACTCAAATTTAAAATAAGCCATTCTAATACTCGTAAATTTATATTAGAAACACCGGTAGGATAGTTACCAGACCTGAGAGAAACTTCTTGACGTACATTATATCGAACTTTCTTATCAAAGCATCTATCTTTCCTCTTCTGCCGAAACCTCATTAATGAGGCTGCCCGCTGTGGATGACTGAATTTGGTAGGAAATTCCATTGATCCCTGCACCAAAACCCAAAGAATTAGAAATTTCCACTCAGTACAATGCACTCTAACATTATTCAAGTTCAATTAAGAATAATCCCATTTGAGCCATACTCTTTGGTGGTCAAAGCAGTTGGATGGCTCTTTGTCTTGTCAAATTAAACAGAAAGCTCCTCAGTTGGATGTCTCTTTTTTTATGTTACTTCTTGAAGAAAACCAGCAACACATTTCCTGTCAGGACATTTGAAATCCATAGATTCAAAAAAGTCGAGAACATATTCACGTGGGCCATGGTACACAATTTGTCCATTAGAGATTAAGATAATGTCATAAAAAAGATCATAAGTCTCAGGTGCTGGTTGGAGCAGTGATATAACTGCAGATCCATTCATAATATGAACATATTTTCGCTGAGAGCTCACAATATGTAAAGTTGTGGAACTGTCAAGGCCAGTAGAAATTTCATCCATGTTTAAGAAAAATGACTTACCGAAATACCGTTATAAATGGTTTTGGAAATTCTGAACGTTGATAAGTGTAGTCAATGATAGCATATTGCAATACATTGCATTCATCGCAATAAATCCTGCACGTTGAATTAGTATATTCAATAGCATATGGCATAAATTATTTATATGTTCAATTTGGTTTTAAATAAATGAACAATGATCGTGTAACACAGATTTAAATGCTAGCTCACCAAATGCCCGCTCCTCTGTATTGTGCCATCATATGGCTATCATATAAATGAGAAAGCTTAATGAAAGGGTTCACAACAATCAATATGTTCCTCGTGTAAGTCTGGATTGCTACTGCACATGTTAATACAATATGAAATCAAAAACAAAAAATCAACTAAAACAAAAATCAAAAACGAAAAAGGATTACCTGATATGCAAAAACTAAAACAGTTCATAATTTTTTGAAACCCTAATTTTGTGCATCTTCATTTTAATAGGATTTTCAAAACCCTAATTCCGTGCATAATCGACTTTAATTAGGGCTTTGTTAGCAAAGAGTTACAGAGAGTATCGGTTTATAAAAAAGAAGAGGAAGAAGAGGAGGAAGAAGAGAAAATAGAAGAATGAAACTCGTGAGAGAGAAAGAGAGAAAGGAAGAGAGAGAACGAGAGAAAGGATGAGAGAGAAAGAAGAAATTGAAATTTGAAATTGAGATGATGAGATACAGCTAAGCAAGGAGAAAATAATATCATTTTGAAAAAAACCAGTAAAAGACATTATTTGCCCCAAAAATATTAATTTAGACTAAAATAACCAAAGGGTATTATGGTGAATTCCAGAACAAATTATATTATAGATTACTGTAAAATTATATACAATGATATAAAAAAATAAAGAGATTAGTTATTGAAATATCAAATAGTAGTATAAGGTAAAAGGAAAATAAAGTAAAAAAAAATTGTCAAATATAGATCAACTTAATGGGTCTGTAACATGATATTATAATTGGGTCATGGAGAATATTAGTGGATCGAGAATTTCTTTCTCCACACGGTGGTGGTGAAAAAACACTCTAAAAATTTTAAAATGTCCTTCGAAAATTATCTCCGTATGTACCTCATACCAAAATTTAGGAGTTTTGGAGATACATCTCTGAAAATATCTTGTTTTCATTTGAATGTTAAATTTAAATATTTAGAGGTATTTTCGTAGATTCATGTCCGAAATAATTTGCTATATGCCACCTTGTTGATGAACTATTTCATTCATCTATTTTCACTCCACAACCAAAAACCCTGCAAGGACTTCATCCATTCTTAATCTATTTTTCGGCTTCAAACCAAGTTTCAAGTGGCTTATCATGTCAAAGAGAGCATAAAGAGCTTAAATTTCGGATAAACTTTCATCATTTCATCCCTCATTTCCTTGCATTTGGAGCTGTTTTTGGATCAAAATACTGCGGTGCTTCGGAAATGCATTTCTGAAACTCGCCTACATTATTTCGAAAGTGCATTTCCTAAAATATCTCTGTTACAGAAACAGAATTGCTAACAGATTTTCTGTTTTGCCCGTTTTAGATAGGGTGCACCGCGACGTGTTTCACAAAGTTGTTTTGGCCAAGTTGAATGACGATGCTAAGCCGGATAAGGTGAATGGCGATGCTAAAACGATTGTTGTCGAGAGAGATGTTGGGCAACAATTTTCAAGTGATCAACTTTTCAAGGCTCATCAACATATGCTTGACTATGTTCGAATGGAAGCTAGCAAACTCGGGTTTGGCGTTGTGATTGGAAGGTTTGACAATGGCACTACAAATAGGCAAGCATTTGTAACGATGATATGCGAGAGAGGTGGAAAATATGTTTCAAGAGTTCGGCGGTTAAAACTTGATGACACCGGATCGAGAAAATGTGAGTGTTCGTTTAAATTCCATGGATCATGTAGGGTGGATGATACGTGGTAGTTTAGTGTCATTTGTGGTAAACATAATCATGTGTTAAACACCAAGCTACAAGGCCATCCAATTGTAGGTCGACTTAAGCCGGAGGAGAAAGAAATTATTTTTAAATATGTCAATAATCAAAGTTGCGCAGAGAAACATACTTGCAGATTTGAAACGGAAGAAACCATAAAATGTGTCAAATATCAAGCAGGTATACAACGAACGATATAAATAGAACATTGTAAGCAGAGGTTCGTGATTTGAAATACAAGTTATTCAACACATTTCCAACTGTCTCTATGATTGATTCAACGTACAAGGTCAATAAGTATAGGCTTCCTCTTCTAGAAATCGTTGGTGTCACTTATACCGAAAAGACATTTTCAGTTGGATTTGCATTTCTCGAATGTGAGAAAGAAGACAACGTTACATGGGCGTTGGAGATATGCAAGAGTTTATTGAAGGATACACAAAATATGCCTAGTGTCATTATAATCGACCGAGATAACGCCCTTATGAATGCAGTTGGTAGTGTGTTTCCTATATATTCTTTGCCCACGAGGACGGGGATGGATGAAAAAATTCCCCTGATGACACTTTAGGGCGGGGATTGGGAAAGTACCATCTGCCCCGTTGATTTCTCGACTTTTACCATATTATTTAACTTTTATAATTATATAAAAAAATATTAATGTATTAGAAAATGAAGAGACATTAATGGATCATTTTATTTTTATGTTTTATTGTATAATGTATTGTTTCACTAACCAAGTACCCAACCCTAGAAAAGTGCACCCAATACACAGAATATACACAGTGTCTCTTCCTTTTCTTTTCTCAATTATCTCTGTCTCCTCCATTCATGATCTTCTCTGCTCTCATCATCACAACAACAACCACTCTTCATTGTTCATTGTGCTTGTGGTAATTACTCTTCGAATTTTATTTATTTCAACTAGTAACATATTTTTCATTCAATTAATAAACTAGTAGTTATGGATTTGTCACACTCACACATAATCAACCACTTGTATTGGATGACACTTGTACTGTGGTAGTAAATTAGCGGAAGCATGGAAGCAACAAGTTCTGTAATTTTTTTTATAAAAAAAATATTAGCAACAGCAAGTGCTTTTATTTTTTTTATTATTATTGATGCAATATGTATTTTTATTTTAAAAAAAAGAAAGATGCAAAATATATATGTTTTATAAAAAAAAAATAAAAAATAACAAAAATACTAGTGTCGTAGTTTTGATCGAAAAGTATCGAAATTTTCTTAAAATTCGATCTCCTTGGGGATCTGAGGGAATGGGGGAAAATATTCCTCCATGGCGGAGATTGGGGATGGGGATGGGGAATAACTTTGGAGGCGGGGCGGGGAGTGGGGAAGCATCCTCCGAATATTCCCTGCCCCGTTGACATCTATAGGTATAACTCAAGTAATGTCCATTTCTTGTTCATCTTGCTTATGTGTATCTATCTCTGTTATTTTCATCAGGCCTACTTTTCTTATCATAGCTTCATGTATAAGACTGGGAATTCCAGTGTTGGGAGAAGACATAAGATTATTTCTAGCATTTTTCCCTGTAGTATCCTTGATCTTTTTTCCAAATTTTGTAGCTCTAATCCAATTAATTTAGGGGTTTGTACCATTAGGGATAACATCTTTGTGACTTTCAAGAGGATAAATTCCTCGTTATGCCCTTGTTTACCGTGAAATTTGGTAAACAAGCGCTAGTCTTCCAAATAGGTTACTTGCAGGATCAACTAGATCGATCCTATGACACATGTGCTAAAAGTTTGTTGAATTGTTATGTAGTTTTTTTTATATGAAAGATAGTAACTTTGACCTGGCCGAAATCTCTAAAGTAAATGTAAGAATGAAAGTAAATGCTAGAAAGTCTAAAGGTTTTCGACATGAAATAAATGCTAGACATAAACTTAATGAAAAGATTTTGCATAAATTAAAGGTGGTGTTTGAATACATACATGGAACTCGATTACTCGTTTCTCACTTTGCTCAGATACTTTGAGTGTTTAAGTATTTTTGTAATAATTGCAACACACCAAATCATAATCTAAGAACTCCTATTTATACTAGAATAAAAATAAATGTAACGAACAGTCTTTGCTCTAGGGAATGACGCGTTCTTGTTTGCAAGTGTTTCGTCTAACATCTCGCCCAACATCTGCCTTTTAAGAATGGATAAGGCTGAAAAACAGTTACTCAACCTTGTTTCAAAACTTCTTTGTCAAAATAGCATATTTCTTCAAAAATATATTAAGTCCCAACATCGTCTTAAAGAAATAAACACCTCCACATCTAACTTTATGTCGAACTCCTCTTCACAACTTTTCTAGTTGAAAACTTTGCCAATTCCTCTTGATTCTTTTAAACATCTTTTCAACCCTTCACGCTCTAACAAATTTATATTAGTGTGGATTTTTTCAGCTAACAACCCCGCAATACCATAATTGAAATAAAACATTGGAAGCTTTTCGTAGCGAAACGAAATCCAATTTGTACCCTCTTTCTGGTTTCCTATGTATATGCCCAACTCGAGGGGTTTAATAACATTAAAAATCACTTTGACCTTCACAATGGTGGTAATTCTAGGAAAACTATACATATTAGATTTTATCACTTGACCAATCTTCATACCAATCTTCTCTCCTATTTAAGTAGTTCAAACCTTTTAGAGCATTCCCCATAATTAGAACCAGATTGGTACCTTAAAAATTGGTCTTTTGGGAGATATAGTCATGAGCCTAAGGTTTAATAAAAAGTCAAGCGTTTCTAAAAATTGTAGGGTTTCCCCTAAGGATCCTCTTGATATCTAGATTGTTTTCCATAGAAACACGGTAGAAACCTGATTCCACCTCAAAAATATCCATCCCTTTTGGATCACACCATATACTAGTTAAGCCTATATATATATATATATATATATATATATATATATATATATATATATATATATATATATATATATATATATATATATATATATATATATATATATATATATATATATATATATATATATAGAGAGAGAGAGAGAGAGAGAGAGAGAGGGTTCATGTGCATAGGTTTCTCATATAGAAATTTTCTCATAATAGCCTATTGGGATTCTTTGAATTCATCTTTAATGTAATCTTCATCCCACATGCAGAAGTCTACTTCTTCATCTTTTATGGATGCATCATTATGATTTTTTTGTAGTGGATAGACTGAGTAGAATTTTCTGTACCTTTATTTGGATCATGGATGATATTGTTTCCCGCTATATGATTATTGGGCCGAATTTGAATTGTTAGATTTTGAGTATCCATGTTGGATCTAATCCTTATTCCTTTTCTAAAGTTCTCAAGATTGTCACCTAATACAATAACAAAGAGATACATATTTATAATTGTTAAAACCCAACAGATTTATAACAAAATCTTAAAACACATTCATTAATTATTAGATAGAATTTTACAAATATCTTATAATATCTTTTTATATTAATTTATAGTATCTATAAATTAATATAAAATATATATTAAATATTCTAACATTAATGAACGGATCCGTAAACCAATTCGATCAAACTCGAATTCTGCGAATGGCCCGAATCAGACATTCTTGTTGCTTTTTGGCTTATTGTTTTTATGACAATCTCAAAAAAATATTTTCTTTCTCTTTATCACTCAAAAGATTTAAGACACACTTCTACAGTTTGACTAAGAGGGGAGCATCGACATAAGGTAAGAACAACTACATAAGCAAGTTTATCACAACATATTCATCTATAATATTAAAATATTTATGAGTCCTCTCGCTTATATATATCTCAACCTTCATTTTTTTAAACAATATAAAACTTCTAACCCACACTCCTATCACGACATTCTCCTTATCAATGAGACACGTCGCCCGACCATCACTTTATCAATAATACTTTCAACACAAAATTGATACCTTAGGTGAACCATTGACTCTGATACCCATTTATAAACCCTTTCATTTATATATTTCTCAACCTTCACTTTTTCAAACAATGCGAGGCTTTTAACTCACCTTATCAAAAAGCTTAAGACAATAAATATATGAGTCCTCTCACTTATATATTGTTCAACCTTCATTTTTTCAAACTGTGTGAAATTTTTAACTCACATTTATACTACAACAATCTTACTCTGAAGTGTCAGTCATCCATTTATAATCTTAACTCAAGCAAAATTTCTTTCATCTACAAACATTTGAACCATCATTGACACTCACTTTGTTAACAAGACACATCGCCTAACCACCACCTTGTCAAAAAGACTTTTGACATAAAAAACATGTTCCTTAGTTAAAACATTGATTCTGATAACTTTGTTCAATTATGAGAGATGCATCCACGTTAAACGATGAGCAAGTACAACACTAATTTAATATTGTATATCTAACCTTCAATTTTATAAACAAACGAGATTTCAAACCCACGTTTACATATTATATATTATATATGACAACATATATGCTAATAGTTTTATTATGTAATACATTAATTTAATACTATAAAATAAATATTTCGTAACACCATATTACAATGGTCGTCCTGTTAACCGTAATAATACCTCATTTTTTGTTGCTAGTTACTAAAAGACATTTCACTACAATCATTGTTAACAACCGAGGTGAAATGTTCTTGGAGTGTAAGAGTTCAAATCCAAGCACCAACAATTTTCCGTTGTTTTGTTACAAAATAAGCTTGTCCTTATATCTCATCACGATTCATATTCTCAATTGTGTAAGATTCTAACATTTCATCACATTTCATAAGCGAAGTTATCTCGCTTCAGTAGTCGTCTTTCTAAAAACAAAACCCTAACGTCTCTCTTACTCGTCTATCTCATATATCCTAATCTCCATTAACGTTTCGACAAACTTTCTTCAAAAACATGAAAAATGGAAACACCAAACTCATGCAACGAACTCTTCTTTTTTGAAGGGTTACTTTTGTTCCATCTAAGCTTACAAAATGTGATTTAACTCCATCAAATCTTAGAAAATGGCTACATTACACGTTAGTCTTCACAATATATAATATACTTTCATGGTTCAATAGTTTATGTTTCCAAATCTGTTTCCAAATCAGTGATTTTATTGACATGTATAACCTAAGAAGTGAACTATGTTATTTATGTTTTAATTGCTTTTATCATGTTGTTTATAGGATAATATGACATGTATAAGTTAAGATGAGTGGAACTTCTTATAGTTTATGGATTATAGAAGTGTATGGATTATATAAGTGAAATTTCGGTATCTGTTATAATTACAAAATCATGCTAATACACTTTGACTTGTGGGTAGGGAAGGTGAATGAAAAAAATAAACTCAAGAAACCCTATACTATGGGTGTAGTTCACAAATGATTTGTGTTGCTATGAAGAAATATATAATGAGGACGAAGCTAAAGTGAACACTGCAAACATGTGTGAAAGACCCAAAATGACATCCATTCAAATTTAACACAAGTTTGCAGCTCTCATTTCAGCTTCATCCTCCTTTCATTATGGATTCCATTTTGGAGCATGTACGTTCGTGATACATTTTATGATTTGATATGTTGTTGTTGATAAAAAGTTGTTTGTTGTTAGTAATAAAAGTTGTATCTTGTGTGTTTTTTAAGGCTTGTTGTTGATGAATGTTGTTGTTAAAGTTTGTTTAGAAGTTGAGTTTATTATATCTTATGTGGTTTGAATGTTTTTCCAACCCCTTACCAGATATACAACTTTTCGGATTGAATTAGAAAATTATAATATGAGATATTAAGCTATATTAGAAAACAAATTACACTTATCAATGTTATCTAATATTTTATCAGTCCATTGTCTACATTTCGCTCTTTAATGGCTAGAACTTGGTTTAATGCTTCTAGTTTTTCACCCGCCCATTCCTCCACCTCAAATTTTGTTTACAAAGTAAATAATATTTTGCAAATTGAACTAGATGGGAAGGAAGGGGATATTGAAGAACTAAGAGCATTGAAACAAAATATAACTGTTAAAGAGAGAAATATGGATAATGGACCGAAGAAATCTTGTATAACATTGATTAGTATAACTCATTCTTCTAATATAATTTAATTTGTCATATTATTAATTTCTAGATCAGGTTGAAATGTTATATGTTTAGTGAGCATTGGCAAAATAAGCATTCCACATAATTTATAATAAACGCAGATGTATATATCACAACTAGGGGGCAAAACAGATCTGTCCCGTTGGGCATGCTTGTTTTGCCCGCACTTTTCTACGGGGTGGACCAAGATTTTCGGCTCGCAACCTCTAATATGCCCGCTCCGTCCCATTTTTTGCCGGCATTTATGGACACTGGCATTTACATAAAATTTTACATTTTTAGGCCTAAAAGGTGCAAAGTCCGCGGACATTCCCCGCCCCGTCCCCATATTTTTATGGGCGGCCAAAAGTTTAGGCCCGCATCCTTAACTATGTCTGCCCCGCCCTGTCCAATTTTTTTACGAACATTTGCTGGGGGACTAAACGGGACGAGCATGTCCGTTTGCAACCCCTAATCATAAAGGTTGTTTAGAACAACTGTTGTTAAATGTTAAGCGTTAAGGATTTAACTATGGTTGTTTAATGTAACTATTGTGATAGGTAACACGCTACCTAGTTTATAATTACGGTCACATACCAGTGATGGAAAACATCATACTTATAACCACCCCTACCTCACCACGGTTAGTCAACTGTAACGGTATCTCTCTTTCAACTTTGTTGATATGACTTTTACGTAGTAGTGTAATGATTTCAACAAAAAACAACAAAAACAAAAAAATCGTTAGAATCGTTAAATATTAAATCTCAACAACAACAACATTAAATATTTTACCTAATAAAATAACAACAATAACTAACATTGCTAAGTTGAATCTATGTTTTTCTTGTCTCGTTCGAGTTGGAAAGAGATGATGGAGAAACTTGTTAATGGAAGAAATGATGTTTTCGAGTTTGGTTTAATGAAAAAATAAAATTTTCGTAAATGAAAGATGAAGTTTGGAGGCAGAGAATGAAATTCGTCTATGGAAAAGTGAATGGATGTAGAGCGTTATATATCTTGGAAAAATAAAATTGGATGATTTTTCAACATGATTGAAATTCCCAACTGTTGGAAAATGTAATTTATTTGTAATATAAAAATAAAAAATAGGAAGACGTCACTTTTCACCACAGTTCGAATTCTCAACCGTGGAGTATAATGTCTTAAAAATTAAAACAAAAATAAAATTGATGATGTTGAAATTCAAAAACATGATCAATGCAATTTTTTTCTACGGTTGAAATTCTAATATATGGAAAAACAAGACTTAAAATGAATAAAAAATAAAACTGCCGGTGTTGAAATTCAAGTCGTATTTCGGAGCGACTCTTTCCCACCGTTAAAATCTTTGACAATGGAAAAACTAATTTAAAAAATTAAAATGAAAGGAATGCATCCAATCAAATAAATCTTATTTCAATTCTATTTCGGTGAATTAATTGGCAGAGGTAATACGTGTAATTAGAACACAACTTAAAAATCCATGAAATCATCATTTGAGATGCAAATTCGATAAACAATTATAAAATAAAAAACTCCTAACACAAAGGGCAAAGAGTACCGGATACATTATTTGAATTTATTCTTCCTTCCAACTCTGCTAGTAAATGTATATATATATGTATACATAAATGAAAGGAAATTAACCAACGAATATAAGCATCTGATTTAAAAAATTCACATACACGATTGCAAATTACTATATATCATGATCAAATGGACTTGAAAGCTGGGGTGCCTGATTCACCTCTTGTGACGTTAATGGTGATGATAAAGCATCAACATCATCAGATTCATCAGCCACGCGTCGCATCTTCTTCGGCCTGCCTAGGTTCGTCTCCTGGACAGACAAATCCTTAGTCTGAACTGTTCCATTGGAAGTTTCAGCAGCATCAACAGAAAGATTAGATTCATCAACAACCAATTTGGATGAATCTATGTCAACCATGACATGGTTGTCATTAG
This sequence comes from Vicia villosa, assembly GCF_029867415.1. Classification (NCBI taxonomy): domain Eukaryota; kingdom Viridiplantae; phylum Streptophyta; class Magnoliopsida; order Fabales; family Fabaceae; genus Vicia; species Vicia villosa. The sequence goes on along the minus strand of NW_026705848.1, from coordinate 43,031 downwards.
ATTCATCAACGAAAAATTCGGATGAATCTATGTTGTTATCATCATTAATGTTTTGTCTCACATGTGGTGTGAGAACATTCAAAGGTAATTGTGGCTCAAGAGGATTGAAAAAATAGGAGGACATATCATCACAGATAGGTGCTCTAGCACACTCAAACATGTCGTCCCATTCAGTAGTGTAACAAGCAGACAGTTCTTCTGTTACATAAATGTATTCATAATCATTTTTATCAACCAATGGTGTTGGCACTTGAGGAGTTACACTATTTGCTGGGGGATCCATGTTTTCAGAGGAATTTTTGTTCAACATTTTTGTATTCAACTAGTTTGTGTTCTCTGAATGAGTTGAAACGAATTTGCATTTGTATTATGTGATTTTGTACTTTTATATATGGTTTATACAATTATACCTTTATTAATTATTTAGTGCTTACTCTTTTTCATAATTGACTAGTATTAAAGTAATTAAAAAAGTATAATAATATATTATTTTTAATATATTATATTGACATTTTAATAAATTAATATGGATAGTACTAAGTAAAAATATTTTTTTTTGATATATTTCAAACCAAAAGAATAATATTTATACTTTTTCTTAATTTATATTTATTCAATCAAATAATACTTTTAAATAATCATATAAATTATCTTAATTTCAATTAATTTTTTTAAAAAATAAAACAATGAGTGCTCATCAGCACAGTAGTACGTAGAAAGTAGGGGATTCATTTTAAATATTTGATTCTATTCTAATTATTATTATTTTCTTTTGACCATATTTTTCAACTTTTATATTTAAAAATTAATTTATAATATTAGTTGTATTTTTTTAAGGATATGAATTAAAATATCCTCAAAAAAGAATTATTTTTTATTAGAAAAATTAGGCCAAATTAAAAGTATTAGTCTTAGTTTCTAAATTCAATAAACAATAAATAAATTTTCCAAAACAAGTTAGTAATAAATAATATGTATTGACACAAAAAATCTGAATTGAATCATGAATTACAATTCTTTTAAAAAAATTGAAGAGAGAAAAATTATTATTAATAACAATAACATTAATAAAAATTTTACAGCCTATTTTATGAGATATGAATTGTTTTTCTTAAGATTACTAATACAAATTCTTATGAGTGAGAAGACACATGGTGGACTTGAAGTGGATGAAAAACTAGCTTATAAAACAATTGGTTTAGAGAAATATAATTTTTATTTGAAATAAAACAATTACATAAATAAATAATGGAAATTGAAATATATATAAAAAAAATTGTTTTGTTTTGTTTTTTATTTAATTAATTCATGCATTTGTGTTTTGCTAATTTTTCTTTAAATATATAGTTTACAAATATAATATTTTACCGTTTTGGAAAATAAAATAGTATAAATTATTTTTTGAAATATATTTCAACAAAAAAAAAATTTAAATCCTTATCATCTTACAAAAATTGTTATATTTTCAATACAATTAAAGAAATTATACTTGTACTTAGCAAAATAAATTAACATAAAGGGAGGGGTAGGGGATGTCTAGCGTGATTGATATAACAATAGGTAAAATTGTATAGCAGTAAAACTGAAAAAGTTGAAAACATCTAATAAGAAAAGTGATTAGGCTCATTCGATTTCTTTTTTCTATTTTTTGTCTGGTAACTCCATCTCATCCGGTAATGATCTCTTAAAATATCATAATCATTTTAACAAAATAATGGCACACCATCTCTTATTAGCAATCCTCTCGCCAGATTACAATCACAAGATTATATAATCGCATTATCTACAATTAATTCTCAAATACAATTGAGGATTAAATGATTCTTTAATAATTTACAGGTCCGACCCAATCAATTTTGAAATCATATTTTAATTTAAAAAGTGAGCCTAGATTAAAAAATATATAGAATCTTTAGAATCACGAAATGAAAAATCATGTTTAACAAGAAATTTCACTTTCAAAATAATTCTTTTTAAAACTTTTTTCAAGAGATCCTTTTCTTTCTCAATTAGTCTTTGAGTCGTTTTATCAATAGTTTGAAATTTCTGCAACCTTTGACAATAGTTTTACCAAGTAGTCATATTCTTAGCATGTTCCATGCATAATTCGTACTCTTTATTTCTTGCACTAATATGTAGGGGTGGGAATAGGCCAGGCCGACTAACAGGGGCCTACGGCCCAGCCTACATAGGCCTAGGTCAGGCCAGGCTTTTTAGATAAATAGAAAATGCCTAGGCTTTTTTATAAGCCTATTTAGCTAAAAAGGCTAGGCCACAGGCCACATAAAAAGCCTTTTAAGCCTAAGAGGCCGGCCTATTTAAATACATATGAATAATTGTATTATTATTATATTATATTTTTTACTTTGAATTAAAAATATAAAAATAAATTTTAGTTATCTTGAAGAAATTATGAAAATAAGATGAAAAGAATCTTATGAACAATGTCATAAGTTGTTTCGATGAGTTCTCTCAAACAAATAAAATCACAAAATTTATGCTACTAGGTAAACTCAAATAAACTAATGCAAACAAACATTTAATCTCATTGATCTTTTAATTTGTTAGTCTATATAAAGACGAGTTGAATGACTTATTTACAAATGTTCAAATGAAATAGGCTTTTAAGTAGGCTAATAGGCCAATCAGGCCTTCAAAAAGGCCAGGCCCAGGCCAAAAAAATAAGCCTATGATAGGCTACAGGCCAGGCTTAGGCTTTGAATATTATAGCAGGCCAGGCTCAGGCTTGGCAAAGCCTAGCTCGACCCAGCCTATTCCCACCCCTACTAATATGCGATCAATCACTATAACTCTAGTTTGCTAATTGTCCCTTGCCAATCCTATTTTTTAAAACTTTATAACAACAAAAAATACGCTATCAAGCTCTTCAAATAAACAAGTAAATCCCAGTCACACATCTCTCAATTTGCTAAAGCTCTTGTGAGTTCAATGTCAATAACGAAGTATAAAACAAGGAAAGAATAAATAATAAGGAAGAAGAACACAAGAATTGGTTATAACTGTTATTCTTTTACTTTCTCTTAGAAAACAAGATTACAAGTTTACAAGAATAACAAGTAACCTTTCTCACCCTAAATTAGGATTTGCTGCGTGCAATGATGAGAGACTAGTATGCTATTTATAATAAAACCTAACATACTAACTAATGAGCTTTTTCCACAAGGCCCATTACACAAGCTAACTTAATAAACAAGCTAACTTAACAAATTAGGGTTTAAACACTCAAACCTAATTTAACATGCTAACAAGTCTAGCATCTTCGACACCAGCATGTGAACAACCTTCGACTTCATGCTTAATCCCGTCGAACCAAGAAACTACACTTCGACCATACTAGAGTTCGATCCAATATCTCACAAATCTCCACCTTGGAACTAACTCTACAACATCAAGGGAACAAACTAGCTTTCTTCATGCAGCTTTACCAATTTTATACAGTGGAAAAACTTGCAACTCAGCAATATCTTGGTGATCACATCAGCATCATTGTCCTCAGTCGAAACCTTCAGCACTTGGACTTCTCCATGCTCGATTACTTCTCTGACAAAATGCAGCCTCACATCAATGTGCTTAGTTCGCTCATGATATGCTGAGTTTTTCGACATGTGTATTGCACTTTGACTATCACATTTAACAGTGATATCTCGACCTTGAAGTTGCAGCTCCTTCGCAAAACTTTCAAGCCACAGTGCTTCTTTCACAACTTCAGTTAGGGCAATATACTCCGCTTCAGTTGTTGATAGAGCAACAACCTTCTGAAGTGTTGCTTTCCAACTAATTGCAGTGCCAAACATAGTGAAAACATATCCAGAAATAGATTTTCTGGAATCCATATAACCTGCATAATCAGAGTCGACATATCCTTCGATTTCTGCTTTACTATCTTCACCCAAGGCTTCACCATAAATTAGGACCCTGTTCAGAGACCCATTTATGTACCTTAAAATCCACTTCAACGCTTGTCAGTGAGCCTTTCTAAGATACACCATGTACCTGCTTACAGGACTTATTGCATATTCTATGTCGGATCTAGTACAAACCATAACATACATCAAAGAACCAACTATATTGGCATATGGGATGCTATTCATATAGGCTCTTTCGACATCAGTACTGGGACATTGATCAATACTCAGCTTGAATTGAAGGTTTGTCGGAGTCACAAATGGCTTTGAACTCGACATACCAAACTTTTCGGGAATCTTTTGTAGATATGCCTTTTGAGATAAGCATAACTTCGACTTATTTCTATCTCTTCGAATGTCAATTCCAAGAATCTTGGAAGCAACTCCAAGATCCTTCATATCAAACTCCTTATTGAGTTCAACCTTCGCCCTCATCACATCTTCGACATTATTGCTTGCTATGAGAATATCATCCACATAAAGCAACAAAATAACAAATGAATTACCAAGTCAAAATCGAAAGTAAACACAATGGTCGAACTGACTTCTAATGAAACTTATGCGTGTCATGAACTTATCGAATATCCTATTCCACTGTCAAGGAGAATGTTTCAGCCCATATAAATATCTTTTTAGCTTGCACACATAATCTTCCTTCCCCTTTTCGACATACCCTTCAGGTTGCCTCATCAGGATAGTTTCATTTAGATCACCATATAAAAACACAGTCTTCACATCCATCTGTTCCAGTTTAAGGTCAAACTGTGCCACCATGGCAAGCAACATTCGAATGGACCTATGCTTCACAACAGGAGAAAACACATCATTAAAGTCGACACCTTATTTCTGAGTGAAACCCCTTGCGACCAACCTTGCCTTGTATCTTTTTGACACTGCTCCTTCGATTCCTTCCTTAATTTTGAAAATCTATTTACAGTTGACTAACCTTGCTCCAGCAGGTTTCTTGATCAGTTCCCATGTGTGATTATCATGGAGAGATTTCATCTCATCATCCATGGCCTTCAGCCATTCAGTATTATTTCAACTCCTCATAACTTCCTTATAATCTCTAGGTTCATCATCAAGAACTTCACTGGCAGAGATTAATGCATAAGCTATAAGATCTGCATACCCAAGTCTCTGAGGTGACTTGATGACTCTTATTGACCTATCTATTGACAATAGGTAGTCATCAACAGTTTCCTCAACTTCCTCAGCATCTTCTGCTTCTTCTTCGACTTCATCTAGAATATGCAATTCAGCATCAACATGTTCCACCTCAACAGGAATCTCTACCTGTTCCAGCTCTTTTGCACTTCGACCATCATCATCATCAGTTTTCTTGAAAGCCATCTCAGCTTCATTGAAAACTACATTTCAACTGGTGATACACCTCTTGTGACCTGGCTCTAGGCACCGTAGCCTATAAGCTTTGACTCCTCCAGGGTATCCCATGAACATGCATTTCAGAGCTCTAGGTTCGACCTTGTCTTGCCTAATGTGAGCATAAGCTACGCACTCAAATACTCTCAGTTTGTCGAGATCTGGTGGATGTCCCGACCAAAATTCTTCAGGTGTTTTCATATCTAACACTGTCGAAGGACATCTGTTTATCAGATATGTTGTTGTCGAAACAACCTCAACCCAGAACACCTTTTTTAACCCAACACTAGTCAACATGTATCTGACTCTCTCCAAAATAGTTTGATTAAACCTTTCAGCCAAACCATTTTGCTGTGGAGTACCTACAGTAGTTTTGTGTCTTGCAATACCAGAGGTAGCATAGAGACTGTCGAATGCCTCATTGCAAAACTCAAGGCCATTGTCGGTTCTCAACCTCTTGACCTTTCTGCTAGTCTGATTTTCGACCAGAGTCTTCCAACTTTTGAAATTCTCAAAAGTTTCATCCTTAGTCTTCTGGATGAATACCCATAATTTTCTGGAATAATCATCTACTATGGATAGGAAATACCTCGCTCCAGAATGTGATGCACACCTTATAGGCCCCCAAAGATCAGCATGGATGTAATCAAGGGATCCATGTGTTCTTTGTTTGCCTTTGATGAACTTTACTCTGCAAGATTTTCCAAATAATCAGGGTTCACAAAACTTCAGCTTTTCGACTTTGTCTCCACCAAGCAGATTTTATTTCCCTAATTCGACCAGACCCCTTTCACTGACATGGCCCAATCTCATGTGCCAGATTTCTGTTTTCGACAAAGGTTTTATGGATGCAACATTTGTCGAACCACTTACAACTTCAGCCTCAAGGGTATACAAGCCTTGTTTCTTCACGCCTTTCAAGACTTCCTTCGACCCCTTCATGACTCTCAGGATATTTTTCTCTCCTTGGAAAACATATCCTTTCTTGTCGAATTCACCAAGAGAAAGCAGATTTCTCTTCAAATTAGGAACATACCTGACTTCAGTCAACAACCTTATTGACTCATCATGAAGCTTGAATCTCACAGATCCAACACCTGCAATCTTGCAAGCTTTGTTGTTTCCCAGCAATACTGATCCACCATCTTGATCACATAATTCCTCGAACAAGTATTTGTTTGGAGTCATGTGTCAAGTGCAACCTGAATCCATAATCCAATCCTTCCTAGAGTCACTTCTCGAAACCACAAGGACATCAGATGATTCGAAATCATCTTGAACAATGGTTGCATTGCCATTATCCTTACCTCCATGATCTTCCAGGCTTTCAAGACACACCTTTCTTGTGTGACCCTCCTTCTTACAGTGATAACATTAAATACCAGATGCTTCGCCACTATAAGACTTCTGTTGACTTTTGCCTTTCTTCTTGTCGAACTTACCATCATTTCGCAAGAATTTTCCTTTAACGACCAAACCTTCACCATCAATCAAAGGTTTATGCTCCTTTCGTTCGTTCAAGTCCTTAGAATACAGGGCTGATTAAACATCTTCTAAGGTCAGGGACTCCCTTCCATACATGAGAGTTTCTTTGAAGTGAGCATGTGATCGATGCAAAGCGCACAATAGTAACAACACTTGTTCTTCATTATCGATCTTCACATCAATATTTTCAAGATCAAGAATCAGCTTGTTGAACATATCCAACTGCTCACCTAATACTTTGTCTTCAATCATCTTGAATGAATACAAAGCTTGCTTCAGGTAGAGTCGATTTACCAGTGATTTGGTCATGTACAAACTTTCAAGTTTCGTCCATAACCTCGTCTCCTTTGATACCTGTCTGAGAACCTTATCACCAAGGCTCAACAAAATTGCGTAGTGTGCTTTTTCGATCATAGTCGTCTTCTCTACTGCCGTTAATGCAACATTAATGGTTGCTTCTCCCTTCAACACTTCCAAGCAACCTTGCTGAACCAGTAGGGCTTTCATCTTCTAGCGTCACAGACCGAAATCATTCATTCTGGTGAACTTTTCAATCTCATACTTTGTTGAAGGCATCTTCTCCATGCTCACCGCACCAATTTGTTGTGAATTCAATGTCAAGAACAAAGTATAAAACAAGGAAAGAATAAAGAACAATGACGAAGAAGAACACAAGAATTGGTTATAACTGCTATTCTTTTACTTTCTTTTAGAAAACAAGATTACAAGAATAACAAATAACCTCTCTCACCCTAAATTAGGATTTGCTGCGTGCAATGATGAGAGACTAGTATGTTATTTATAATAAAATCTAACATACTAACTAATGGGGTTTTTCAACACGGCCCATTACACAAGGTAACTTAATAAACAAGTTAACTTAACAAATTAGGGTTCAAACACTAAAACCTAATTTAACATGCTAACAACCTTAGCATCTTCGACACCAGCATGTGAACAGCCTTCGACTTCATGCTTAATCATGTCAAACCAAGAAGCTACCCTTCGACCATACTAGAGTTCGATCCACTATCTTACAAAATATGTGGTCAATATTTTGATATTGTGATTTGTATTTATTATTAAAATATTTGATAGGTATGTATGGACTTTTTTGAGATTGTTTTATTTTATTATTTTTAATGTAATTTTATTATAGAAAAGAAGAAATATTTCTTTTAAAAAAATCAATTTCACTAAATAGATGGTAGTAGAGCGGGGATACCCGAATCAAAACTGAACTCGTTTGGGACGAGTTTGAGTTTTAACTCTCCATCTTCAATCAGGTTTGGGACGGAGAACAGAGACTGTTTGGAATTCGGTTTTGTGTTTGCGCGAGGTAATAACCGTCTATGACCCATCCCATTGTCATGCCTACTCTAAACAGAGGGAAGCGGAAGGGAGGGTTTTGAAAACCAGTTTTTTTCTATAAACTAGAAAAATCTTTAATATTTTTTGAATTTATTTTTGTATAGAATGATAACGGAGTGTTTATCATTAATATTTTTTTTAATTTTTAAAATAATATAACAACATATATTATATTTGAATAATTTATCTAAATAGTACAAAATTCTCATCCAATACAATTTTTTAGTTTTTTAAATTAATTTTTTTTTTATTTTTGAATAAAAATAAATCTCTTAGTTTTTTTTTAATTTTTTTCCCTCAATTTTTTTCTTTTTCAAAACACTCTTGAAACTTCTAGACAAAACTTAAAATCCATCCACTCTTATTTAAAGAGAAGAATGCCGAATTTCTACAAGAATTAGACTGCAACAAAGATTTTGATAGCAAGAATTGCAGACTTTACATGGTTGAATACCAACATCGACTTTTTTTTTAAACTTCTCAAACACCCAAACCATTGGTTGGTAAAGTTAATGATTATCAATACATTTATGTAACATAAACACTTTCTGCTTATTCAAATTATTACATTACTGAATGGGATGACATGTTTGAGAATGTTAGAGCACCTATGTGTAATGATTTGTCAACCTATTTTTTCAATCCTCTTAAGCCACAATTACCATTACATGTTCTCTCACCAGATATAAGATCAAACATTATTGATGGTAACAACATAGATTCGTCCGACACTAGTGTTTTGTGGTTCACTTGGTATAAGAACATGTAATGATAGTTGTGGCTTAAGAGGATTGAAAAAATAGGTTGACAAATAATCACACATAGGTGCTCTAGCATTCACAAACATGTCATCCCATTCAGTAATGTAACTGTTTAAATAAGCAGAAAGTGCTTCTGTAAGATATAAATGTATTGATAATCATCAACATTATCTACTCTGGCTGTTAGCATCTGAGGAGTTACAGTAGCTGCTGTGGAAGTCATGTTTTCAGATGAATCTTTGTTGTCAACATTTTTCTATTCGACTAGATGTTGAAACAAGTTTGCATTTGTATTAAGTAATATTGTACTTTTATATATGTTGAGTCACTTAATAAAATTATATTTTTATTCATTATTTAGTGTTTAGTCATTTTCATAATTGACTAGTATTCAAGTAATTAAGAAAAGTATAATAAAATATTATTTTTAATACATTACCTTGACATTTTAATTAATTTATATGAATAGTACTAAATAAAAATTAATACAAATTGACATATTTCAAATCAAAATAATAAAATTTATACTTTTGACTAAATTTATATTCTTAATAAAATTTAAAATTTATAAGTATAGATATATCAATTATTCAATGAATTTAAAAAAATTATAAATAAAATTTATAAGTAAAATTTATACTTTTGACTTAATTTATATTTTTGACTTTTTAATTACTTTATAAGTAAAATTTAATTTATAGTTTGTAGAATACACATTGTATTTGAATTATATATTGATGTATTAAATACATTAATTATTCAATAAATTTTAAAAAAATTATAAATAAAATTTATAAGTAAAATTTATACTTTTGACTTAATTTATATTTTTAATTTTTGACTTTTAAATTACTTTATAAGTAAAATTTAATTTATAGTAAGTAGAATAAATATTGTATTTGAATTATATATTGACGTATTAAATACATCAATTATTCAATGAATTTTTAAAAAACTAAAATTTACTTAAAATAAACATTAGAGGGAATATATATATATATATATAAATATATATATATATATATATATATATATATATATATATATATATATATATATATATATATATATATATATATATATATATATATATTTTGCATGACTTTTTATTTATTTCAGATTTATCATTCTTTTTAAATTATTCATTCACAATTTTATTACTTCTCAATCAAATAATAATTAAATTTTTTTAAAATATAACTATATATAAGTGGACAAGAATGTTTGGGATACTTAATTTTCTTTCAGTCTTATCCCTTATTTAAAATACATTATTCTATCTTTTATCCTCTTTACTCGATTAAATAATATTTTTAAATAATCATATGAATTATTTTAATTTCAAACAATTTTCTGAAAAAACAAAACATTGAGTGCTCATCAGCATAGTAGTAGAAAGTAGGAGGATTAGTTTTCAACATTTGATTCTATTATAATTATTATTATTGTCTATTGACCATATTTTTCAATTTTAGTATCTAAAAAATATTTTATAATATTTATTAAGGATATGTATTAAAAAATCCTTAAAAAATAATTATTTTTTATTTGAAAATTAGACCAAATTAAAAGTATTAGCTTTAGTTTTTAAGTTCATGAAATAATTAACAAATTTTCTAAAACAAATTATTAATAAATAATATGTCTTGACACAAAAAATTAGAATTGAATCATGTATTACTATTCTTTCAAAAAAAATCATTATTAATATATATATATATATATATATATATATATATATATATATATATATATATATATATATATATATATATATATATATATATATATATATATATATATATATATATATATATATATATATATATATATATATATATATATAAAAGATACGATCAAATGACACCAATGTGTCAAACTTTAATTTGACACAAAATCTCAACTGTTAAAAAAATTGATCAAACAGTTATATTAAATAAAATAAAATAATTAAAAAATATATATAGCCTATTTTTTCCTAAAAATTAGACTATTGATATGACCACTTGATCGAATACTATTAACGATTGAGATTTGATGTCAAATTAAAGTTTAACACCTTGGTTACATTTGATCATATATATATATATATATATATATATATATATATATATATATATATATATATATATATATATATATGGGGACGACTCAAGTGAGAACACTTGGTTATTATGAGAAATGAGAACAATGAATCACGACCATTCAATTTTAATTTTGTTGATTTTAATGGACTGGATTGGTTTCTCTTTCTAGAATCCTTAATATTTATTTTAAATCAACATAGAAAGAGAAATCAATCCAGTTTATTAAAATCAACAAAATCAAAATTTAATGGTCGTGATTCATTGTTCTCATTTCTCATAATAACCAAGTGTTCTCACTTGAGTCGTCCCCTATATATATATATATATATATATATATATATATATATATATATATATATATATATATATATATATATATATATATATATATATAAAGTGTGATATGGTAATTACTTTAACTAATTATTGCATCTGTGCTATGCTAATTATTTTCACTACTACAAAAAATACAAACAAAAACGCTCAAGTCACCACGGTTCTTCCAAACACCGCGATGATATCTCTAAACTCATGTATATTTTTTAAAATTAAAATTTGTTAAGATATACTAACGGTTGTTGAGCTCATTGTGGTAATACAATCAAACTTTCATGCGTTCGAACCTCAACTCCCTCAAATATTTTATTCCTTTTAACTTTAAGGCGCACTTTTTATATTTTATTTTTAAATACAAAATTAAAGGAATATCACTACGGTTATTTTGCACACACACACACACACACACACACACACACACACACACACACACACACACACACACACACACACACACACACACACACACACACACACACACACACACACACACACACACACACACACACACACACACACACACACACACACACACACACACACACACACACACACACACACACACACACACACACACACACACACACACACACACACACACACACACACACACACACACACACACACACACACACACACACACACACACACACACACACACACACACACACACACACACACACACACACACACACACACACACACACACACACACACACACACACACACACACACACACACACACACACACACACACACACACACACACACACACACACACACACACACACACACACACACACACACACACACACACACACACACACACACACACACACACACACACACACACACACACACACACACACACACACACACACACACACACACACACACACACACATATATATATATAACAAATAACGTTTTTCATGACAAAGCTTTCACAACGTACGAAACAAAACCGCGGAGCGAATTGTTTTATTTAAAAATAAATATTAATAAAGCTGTTACCTCAGATATTTATAAATTCGACATAAATATATGCTAAAGGTTTGAGGTTCAATTTTCAACTCCTGACATTTAATGTTATATATGGAACCAAAAAGGCACCATTATGTTTTCTAGATTTTAAGTTGGATATGTTACCTTGGTTTTTATGAAAAGTGAGATAAATACTCCATAATTTTTTATTTTTTTGACAACCAAAAAGACAATTTTTTATATATATTTTACGTCGGCTAATCTACCTTGATTTTTAAAGTTTAACCGAGATAAAGTTTCTTTTAATTTTGACTATCATGTCCATCTAATTTAATTTTTGAGCCCTAACGAAAGACACTTCTTCTCCAAGGAGCTCAGCCAACGAAAGAACACTTCTTATCCAAGGAGCTTAGCCAACAAAAGAACATTTCTTCTCCAAGGAGCTCCACAATATGTTCTTGTTATTCTCCATTACTGTTGTTCTTGTTGTTCTTAGCGTATTGTTTTATTGTTGTTGAGAAGCTATATTTTGTACTCTTTTTATTTTATTTTTAGAAGCTTTATTTGATTATGGATCGTAGTTAGATGAAAGTCAATAGATTAAGTAGAGATTATGAGAAAAGATTGTTACAATTTCTTGATTTCATGGATAAAAACCTTCCTAACAACAATGATATTTTTTGGTGTCCTTGTATGAATTTCTATAATACGCAAAAACATCCAAGGGATGTTATATTCAATCATTATGGTTGTGATGGACTTATTCAAAATTACACGAAATAAGTATGACATGGTGAAGGGACAAAAAAGAGACCTTTGTCACAAACAATTGAAGATGATGGATGTAAAACTGATAATCTAGAAGACATCATTCGTGATATTAGAGTCGATGCTTTTAAGAAAGCTAATATGCTAGATACTTTGCGAAGAGACATGGAAGATTAGTTGTACCCGAGATGTAAAGGTTTTACAAGATTGTCAGCTGTGTTAAGACTATTTAATCTTAAGGCAAGAGGTGGGTGGACGGATAAAAGTTTCACTGAATTGCTTGAATTGTTGAAAGAAATGCTTCCTGAAGGTAACACGTTGCCAAACAGTACTTTTGAGGCCAAGAAGTTATTGTGTCCAATGGGTTTGGAATATATCAAAATACATGCTTTTCGTAATGATTGTATCTTATATAGGAAAGAGTTTGAAAACTTGAACGAGAGCCCGAGGTATGAGGTGTCGTGCTACAAACAGAAGGACAACGGTGCTGATGACGAAGACGGTGCAACTAGAAAGGGTGTTCCTATCAAGGTGATGTGGTACCTACTGATAATTCCAAGGTTCAAGAGATTGTTTGCTAATGTTAGTGACAGAAATAATACTAAATGGCATGCATATGATAGAGTGTGTGATGGAAAAATTCGCCATGTAGCTAATTCATTGCAATGGAAGAAAATTGATTTCTTGTTTCTAGATTTTGCTAATGAATCGAGGAACCTTAGGCTTGCACTTGCCACCGATGGAATGAACCATTTTGGTAACTTGAGTACTAACCATATGTCATGGTTTGTTCTTATTTTAATTTACAACATATCTCCATGGTTGTGTTTGAAGCGCAAGTATATGATGCTATCAATGATAATTTCAGATCCAAAATAACCAGGGAACAACATATATGTTCATTTATCGCCATTGATTGAAGATTTAGGAATTTTGTGGGAGGAAGGTGTTGATGTTGATGATGCGTATACAAGTGATAACTTTATGTGATGTGCCATGTTGTTTTTCACAATCAATGACTTTCCTGCATATGGTAATTTGTCTGGGTACATTGTCGTGGGTCATAAAGTGTGTCCTTCAAGGAAGTCAGGAGAAACATTATTTTTTCTTGCCAGCGGGTGAAGTTTATTCCATCAAAACGATCCAACTTTACAAGATACTGGTTCATCAATTTGATACTTGAAACTGAAGCGTCGGTGGCCATGATTTGAGATACAATAAGATTGTTATGTAACACTTGGAAGTTGAACGAATCCGGGCTTGAATTGTGAATGAAACACTTTCCTTATTGTATTTCAAGCACTCTCGAATGTCTTAGAGTTTTGATGCAAGAATACCCAGGATAATTCAGCCTTATCGAGTTTGCATAAGACGGATGAAAACTCGAATGTAGCAAAGAGTGTCTGGAATTTATCCTAGAGGATATGCATTTTGTGTTGTGATTTTCTGAATCCAGAAAGAATTATTTATAGGCTACATTAGTATTGTTTCACAAGGTAGCAACCCTTGGTGAAACAATACTTTTACCAAAAGGTGTAATGATTCACTTATACCAACATTTTCCAAGTATTGCCTCATTTTATTCTGTAACACTTCATGAAGTATTGTCTTATCCCGAATTCAAACTCAAGCATTGATAAAAAACAAGAGCAATAATCATTTCATTCCGGCCGAAGGCCGACCACCGGAGTGTCGCGAATAGCTCGATTGCTCCAATGTGTCGTGCCTAAGTGCTTAAGTGCTGCCTACAAGTCGCAACTAGCACTTCTATGCCCGCGGACCCAATCCCGAAGTTAGAGAGACACCGGCGAGAGGTTGTATGGAAGAGACAAGTGACATAATGCTTGGGACCACCATATTTTTCCATGCGACACTTTATCCTCGTTTGTCCTTTTTTTGAGTTAATGATCTTAACTCTTTATAAAGACTTTCAATGTGAGTAAATCTTTCTATGTGAGACTATTTCCCATGCATTTATTAGCATTTAATCACTTTCCACTTACTTGTCATTTTGGAACATACTCTTTGTAAGGCTCTAGCATCCAAAGTGTGAGTTCCCAAGACAGTTTTGCTTGCAAAATCTTGAAAGAACCTTTATCGGTGTTGTTGTTGTGATGAGAAATGGCCGATGAGATGAGATGTTAGAGAGATAAATCTAAACATTTTGGGTGACATGATGATGGAATAGTAGTATTCTCACACACACACACACGAAGAAGAAGAAAATATGAGATGCAAAATGATACGACATATGAGAGCCAAATATTTCCAAAAAGGCCATCTAATCTATTAGATTAAAGCTATAATCGATTAGATCTTGATATTTTTGAAGATCACGTATGTTTTCCATAATTGCATTGGTTTGATTTTTTATGAGACAAAGCTTAAATATGATTTGATCTAAAATTTGTTGCGCGTAGGTTACCTAATTGATTTGGATCTTGTTTTTTAGTCTCCTTGGTGTTTTTTGGGCCATGGTTCGAATTTCAGCTTTGTCTCACTTCTTTTTCGCACCCTATCCAATTTGTTCAAACACTGTTATACATTATTAACAAACATTCTTGGATCACGCGCAATAGTTCAAACAAACATTATTGTATATTCCAAGGTATACACTTTGCTTTGTACTACTACATTACCTTTAGACCTTCTTAGTTCATCAAACAAAATGGCTCAAGATGGCCAAATATATTGTAGTGTGAACATTTATAGACATATCAATTTACTTTCTTCCTATTAAATCCTTTACTATTTGTTCTATCCTATTTAAATCCTTAGTCAATTTAACCTAAAGATTTTATTTCCCCTAAGTAAGTTAACCTAGGATTTCATGCAAATCTTTTTCATCGAGACATAAGTCTCACATGTTCCAGCTGAATTTATAATATTAGCTTTTTCATGCTTAAGCGTTTCATTGTTCTTTTCTAAAAATTCTAGATAATTTTTAAGATCTTAATTAAGCTTCTTAATCTTATCATTTCCTTCAATTAACTTAGTGCTTAATTTAAACAACTTCACGTGTGATAACTTTGTTACCTCACATTCACCTTCTTAGTGAGATGCTTTCAAGCAGACTTCATATTCCTCATTGGGAGATGATTCTTCGAAGATTTTTCCAAAGGTTGTCATTCTGAAGGTATTGTCCGTTGAGGCTATTTTCTTTCTTCTTCTCTCGAATATTCCATTTGATCATATTTCTTCTTCATATTATCCTTTTGATGAAGTTCCTGCATTTGATGTTGAATCCTCTAAGGAGCATCCAACTAATGAGACCGTTCTTTTGAAAGATATTACTGAAGTTCATTTGTCTTCACATGAGTTAGTTGACGAAGTTGCTAGATATTATTTTAGACTCGAGCTCATGCCTTCATCCTTTAGTAGTTGAATAAAATTATCCAACTTCACAATGATTTCTTCTTTCTTGGATTTTTTCTAAAAATCGTAAACATTCTCATCTCTCGATATAAGTATTGTATCTGGTTTTGGATTCCAATTTTTAATTCTTTGATATTTGTTAGTATTTTGTTAAGGAAATAGAAATGACACTGATTGCAAAACTACGATGGAACAAATCTTTCGATGGACTTCACTGATGCGACACTGTGGATTGAAGATTGCGATCACAACGCTTCTTGAACCAGAGGTGTCGATGCTGACACGGTGTTGATAACCGATGACTACTATATTTGATATATTTCATGACAAAACTTTCACCTCGTCCATTAAAAATCAGAGGTCATATAACATGGAATGTGTCATATTTCTATTTTTATAAATAAATCTTATACCTCAGTCTTTCCCAAAACAAACATAAAATGTTGCTCATGATTTGAGCTTCGATTCCTAGCTTCTGCAATTTTAAGTTTTATTTAGAACCAAAAAGATGCCTTTATTTTATAAATTATCTTATCCCTTAGTTTTATATAAAATCTACATGAAATATTGATTATTTTATTTTGTTAAATGGAACACAATTTTTACCTCGAATATGTTCCATCGATTTTTCCAAAAACCGAGATGAAAATTCAAAACAATATAATGTTAAATCTCATTTAATTTTTGTGTCCTAGCGAACAAAAGGAACACTAGTCTTCTTCAGCAAACGAAAAGGATACTAATCTTCTTTATCTTCTCTTAGGAGGAAGGAAACTCAAACCTCAAACCAACATATTTCCGGTATGTAAAAATTCTCCATGACTATTGTTGTTGTCGTCGTCGACGTTGATGTCGTTGTTGTTGTTGTCGTCGTTGTTTTTGTTATTGTTTATTGTTATGATTCATGAGACTTAAGGTATAATGTAGTGTTGTTGTTAAGGTATTTTTAGTTGTTGTTGTTTTGTTGTTATTGTTGTTTTATTGAGATGAAATGTTCATGTATTTTTAAAAGTTGTATGTGATTATGGACCGTAGTTGGACTAAAGCGAATTGTTTAAATGAATAGTATGAGAATGAAGTGATTCAATTTCTTTAATTCGTAGAAAAAAATCTTCCTAACCATAATGGAGTTTTTTGGTGTCATTGTAAAAATTATCGAAACACGCAAAAACATCCAAGAGATGTTATATTCAATCATTTAGGTTATGATAAAATTATTCAAAATTACACAAAATGAATACGAGATAGTGAAGTGACAAAAAATATCTACGTCACATAGAGTTAAAGATGATAATTTATGAACTATATATCACAACGACTATTTACTATAAACGTTAGGATAGATAGCTCACTACTTTGTTTATAATTACAACCAGATGACCGTGCTAGAAAGCAATATATTTACAATCACACCTACCTATCCACAATTAGTTAACCGTCATAATATCCCTTTTCTACCGCACCAAAATAGCCAGAGTAGCAACAATATTGTGAATTGAATATCATGTCAATGTAAAGAAAGGGAAATCTATAAATTTGATTCTTTTTATTCAAAGAATTACATATAATGATACAACAAAAGTAGTTCTGCAATTGCAACAAAATGATACAAAGAAAATAGGAAAATCAATGCAATACACAAACACACTTACACAGATACAGTTTTTTTTTTTGAACTCTACACAGATACAGTTTTAAAAGCACACAATTCACATGTCTTATTTAGAATATTATTTCAACATAGACCCAACTATTTTTGTGATATTGGAGCCCCCAAAAAGTATTGTAGCAGGTTCAAAGACTCCGATTTGAGAAAGTTTTATTTAATTGTTTTATTTTATTGTCTTGCTTTACTTTATTTACTTCCCGCTCTTACCATGCCTACACATTTTTATAGGCTCGCCTAATTGCTTTACTTTATTTACTTCCCGCTCTTACCATGCCTACACGTTTTTATAGGCTCGCTTAATTGCTTTATTTTACTGTCTCACTTTTACCTTATTTATTTTCCCGCTCTTACCATGCCTACACATTTTTATAGGCCCGCTTTTATTTCCATGTCTGGCTAAATTTATAAGGGTTAGAATGTAAGGATCGTTGTCACGATCGTGTTCCAAATGTTATGTTAATAGAAATACTACTGGGGATGTTTTGACCTTTAATTCAAGTTTACTGTGTTTAAATGTTTATGGGTAAGATCGAAAGCCGTCCATACTTAAGATCAAACTTGATTAGTTTTTAACCAAACAAAAAGGGCGAAAGAAGTTTGTTTGGTTAATTAGGAATCTTTGACACATTTTTAGAAAACGATTTTGAAACTATTTTTGGACGGGTTTATGGGTTTGAAATCTGATTCTTGGCCAAAAGCCAAGAATCTCTTTAAGTTAAATTTTCCAAGTTAAAATCACTTTTCTACTAAGACAACTAATTAATTTCTTAAAAATAGGTTTACTACTTTAACGCAATGCACACTATTCATATGTGACAAATGAATGGGTAGACTTAAAGAGTAAACTCGATTCTTAGTATGCGAAAGCGACAAGTTCTCGTTAAATTGTTCCTTTCTATAAGTAGAAAATACTGCCCCATAAGTAATTCTATCCATGTGTAACTGGAACGTTGTCTAATATACGTGACTTACATTTGAGCCTATTGCTTTTATCTGCTATTTACTTTATTCCATTTACTTTCTTGCACTGCACTCATATCAAATATTCTCAACCGCCTTAGATAAGCACCTTAGCAATGGAGTTGATAGAATGACGGTTGGTATCTGTGGTTCAATAATCTTATATATTACTTCGATAGGCTGTGCACTTGCAGTTTTATTTTAGACTCTGTTTACAGACCCGATCACCTATCTTTCAACTCTGAAGTTTCAAATCCTTTTTCCATATATACCACTCAAACGAGCACTTATCTTGAATCTTCTTAAGGCTTAAGATATCTTTAACTCAATCACCATCATCATAGGAAAATGTATCACTAATGATCATAAACCCTCTTTTTTTAGCTTGACAACGCCTGGTTCAACATAGTTATATATCTTTCCCAATTAATGTTAAATGCCTTTTCCATTGTAGTGATGGTGATGCTGGTAAGGCTACAAAAGGCCAAGGTGAAACTAGCAAAAATGATGCTTATCAGAACCAGAAGACCAAGAATAATGTTGACATGGAGGAGGTTCAAGACTATTGCTGTAAGAAGCTTGGTAATTATGCTAGGAATTCTACTATAATAAGAACAATGATTAGGACAAGGGCGTGGCTCAATTTGCTCAAGATGGTAGCATTGAATCTCAAGATGTTATCTTCATGGCTGCAACATATTTGGCATCTGAGAAAGAAAATGTGTGGTACCTTGATATAGGTTACAACAATCATATGACAGACAATAAAAACTAGTTTCTCAAGTTGGATGAACCAGTTAGAAGATCAATTTATTTTGCAGACAATAACATGGTGACATAAGAAGGGATGTGCAACATCTGGGTGAAAATAAAGGATGAACATGAAGCTATCATTAGTGATGTCTTGTATGTTCCTTCAATGGCAAGTAATTTGACCAGTTTAGGTCAATTACTCGACAAGAATTACATAATGAAGCTGGAAGGAAGGGAACTCAATGTGTTTGATGAAATTTCTAGGCCAATTCTTAGGGCATATTTGTCAATCAACAGGACATTCAAGGTCATCAATGTATTCCATCAACCATAGCTAAAGATAAAAATTAGGTTTGGCCATCTCAATTTTAGGAGTCTTATCTTAAAGCACAGAAAGAAGATAATGTATAAACTTCCAAGTATTGAAGTTTTAAAGCAGCTATGTGAGGAATGTTGCATAGCCAAGTAGATCAGGAAGCCTTTCAAACATGACTTGCCAATGACGTCGCAATACAAGCTTGAGATTATGCACTAAGATGTGTGTGGTCCATTTGAAGTAAAATCGCAAGGAGGTAATTACTATTTCTTGACCATCATAGATGAATTCACTAGGAATTTGTGGATTTACTTGTTGGAAAGTTTTCAGTAATTTTAAGAAATTTAAATTGCTGATTAAAAAACAAGCTGGAAACTATATAAGAGATTGAGAATTGATGATGGGGGTGAGTATACCTCAGGTAGTTTGTTCGCTTTTTTAACATGGAAGGGATTGAGCATGAAGTGGTAACACCCTACACATCCAAGCACAATGGCATTGCTGAAAGGAAGAATAAAAACATCTTGAATATGGCTAGGAGTATGCTAAAAGCAAAGCACATGCCTAACAGATTTTGGGGAGAAGCGTCTTCAACTACACTGTACATCATCAACATATGTTAACAAAGAAAATGAGTAACAAAACTCCTTATGAAGCTTGGTCAGGATTGAAGCCAAATGTTGGCCATCTCAAAATCTTTTGCTCAATTTGCTTTAGACATATTCCTGAACAATTTAGAAGAATGTTGAATGATATAAGCCAAGCTATGGTCTTAGTTAGATATCATTCAACAAGTGCTTACAAGTTGTTCTCACCTAATAAAAACAAGATAGTGATCAGTAGAGATGTGGAGTTTGATGAAAGCAAAGGTTGGAATTGGCTAAAAATTTCAGAAAATACAGTGCAAAAATGTGAAATTTCAAGCCACGTCAGAACTACTTTGCATGATAAGGATCAAGTTACACCAGCCGAGTCTGCACAAACTCAATGAGTGAGAAGATCAAGAAGAACTAGAGCTCTATCGGTCAGGCTGAACGACTATGAGAGATTTATTGATCAAGCAATCAGAAAAAATAATGAACTAATTGAAGAAGCATGATGGCTGGGGCATAACCAATCAATCTCATGCAAGCTGTGCAGGATGGAAATTGGAAAGTTACAATGGTTGAGGAACACAAGGCCATTGAGAAGAACCATACATGAGAGCTGGTTGAGAACTCATGCAAGAAAGCAATTAATGTAAGATGGGTTTACAAGTTGAAGAATGAATCTGAAGAAGAAGTGGTTGGTAGCACATTGTATAAGCAGATCATTGGATCTTTGAGGTATCTCTGCAACCTAAGACCTAACATTTGACATATTGTTGAATTGGTGAGTAGATTCATGGAAGAACCAAAGCTATGTCATCTACTTGCAGTAAAAAGAATTTTAAGATACATAAAGACACATCAGAGCATCGTGTGCTAATGCCTCATCAGACAACCATAATTGGAGCAAGGATATGTAGTTATTCAAGCTCAAATTAGAGGTCATCAATCAAAGATGATAGGAAAAGCACACCTAGCTACCAAAATAATGAACTAAAAGACATTGAAATAGCCGGGGATCTCTTGCATGCATAACGAATGCTAATTGTTTAGAACACTTTATTTTCGTGTTTTCTATTATGACTTATGTGTGTTACTTCATCTTTTATAAATAATGAACTAAAAGGCACCGAAATAGCCGGTGTAAAGAAATGGTGAATTGAGTAACGTTACAAGATAAAGAGAAGAAAACATACATAAATTTGATTCTTATTATTCAAAGCATTACATATAATTATACAACAAAAGTAGTTCTGCACTTGCAACAAAATGGTAAAAAAACAAATAAGAAAACAATGCAATACACAAGCACACTTACACTCATACAATATCAAAACAAGCACACTCACACACATACAATATTAAAACAAGCACACAATTCACATGTCTTATTTCGAACATTCAACATAGGTTAATCAGAGATCTTGTAGATATTTCTCTATAGAGAATGTGTCGGGACCATCGATAGAGTCCAAAAAGTTCCAAAGAAAAATACCCGGAAGTAATTTGTGTTTGACAAGGTATTTGATGCCCTTGTCAAGTATAGGGTCAACAGGAATGCCAATTCCTGCTAGGACTTTAGCAGGATTGTAATCAATTACCAGTTTTTTATAGAGATCTACAACTTCTTCCTTTGTAGAGAATTTCTGATTGTAGAACTGGTAATCAACCAAATCAATATTGTGTTTGTTGTCCAAATACAATTTCAGATAGTAGGGTTCCACGAGTTTCGTTGGAGCAATGGACACAACATGGATAGATAAATTTCTATCATTTTTGAGTTGTTTGATAACTTCCCCAATACAAAAGGAGAATTCATCTTCACTGGAATTGATGACATCATAATGAATATCAATACCGTCGATTATGTTTCTGTAGCTACGGTCGTCGTTATAGAGAAGGATGATTTTTTTGATGGATTCTACAGCGTTGAATATCCATCTATCTTTTTTAGCTGGATTGAATGGAAATTCAGGGCCAACACCTCCAATGCTGATAACCACCCTCACTTCTGGATGATTTTCTTTCAACTTTTTCACCAATTCAATACTTTCACGATCTACTTTCCAAGTAGGGGTGAAATATCCGTCGCCTTTTCCATGTTTATCGTAGTGCTCGATGGCAAAACTCAGAATGAAGTCGATTTGTCTGAACCTGCGGTCGAAATAGGGTTCATCTCTTGGTATATGATGTATGTATTGACGCAAAATGGTTAGCTCTTCTTTTCCATTGCTACTATCGGAAGACATTGTCACAATTGGAATTTGAAAGAGGAATTATAATTGGCTACTATTGATGCTTGAAATGATCACTTGTTGATGTCCTTTTATAAGCCCAAGTACCAAACTAATCCAAGGTGTTCACACAATGGTTGTTAGGGAGAAAATTAAATTATAAGGTAAATTCTACAACAATTTTTTTAATGCTAAGGATTATAAGTATTATTGGATAAGTTTCAACTAAATTAAAATATTGGATTATACGTGTGCAATTACTTATGTAGGAATAACTCAACATATGTTAATTAAATATAATAAGTGTTCTTTCATTTGATGTTTTTACTATGTCCATATTAATTATGTTCACATTATGGTTGTTAGGGGAATTAAACATTTTAATAATTTTAAAATTATTATTGATTTATAAATATGAAAAACATATTTATACTACCTGTGTCCTCTATGTGACTTTTGGCTGTCAGTGCCTTTTTTTCGTTTATTAATATATTATATTTTCTTTTTAAAAAAAAATCATAATAATATATAAACTAAATTAAGACTCGCGCGATGCGCGAAATTGAAATGAATTATTTAATTAATATTAGATTAAATAGATTTTGACTTTTATCTAGTATACCAAAATTTATAATAAGATGATGAGATTTTTTTACAGAAAAAAATTACAATTTTTAGTGAAAAAAAAAGTTTGAATTTCGAAAATATAAGATAAGACAACAAAATTAAAACAAAAAAAAAAGTTGAATAAGTGTATAACATTTATGTAGATTTTTAATGCTTCATTTTTCACTTATCAAAAATGTGTTTTCATCATTATATGAATTAAATATATTTCACATTCGAACGGCTCAGACAATATGAAACCAATTATCACGATTCACATTATATTTAAGATAAAACTCTTTATTTAACAAAGTCTTGTTAGTTTGATATTGAAATAAGCATGATTGTTGAATAAGTTTTTATGAGTTGGATGATGAAATATGTATTTAAATAAATCCAAGAATATTATTTGTTTGTGTTTAACTATCATTATCTCCTCTCAAAAAAAAAAAAAACTATCATTATCTCATTAATTTTTAATGTATATAATTGATTTAGTTCAATTGAATTGTCTTTTTATATTAGTCATTTTTAATTTACTAATATATTATAGGATATTTATATGTAAATTTGTTGTGAAATTATTGTTTGGTTTAATATCAAAGTTTCATTTTTTTATATAACTATAATGATAATTTAATTATATTTTAAAAAGAATGTGAGACATTTTTTTATTAATTTGAAAATTATAATTCAAACTTTAAAGTATTAATTAACCATTTTATATTGAATAGTGTTATACTCACTACTAAAAATATTACATTTGGTTACAAGATTTTACATCAAGTATAAATATAACTAATGTTAAAAATATATGTCAAAGGATTTTATATCAGACATTTAATTGAGCTGATGGGAAATATAACCCAAAAATTAAAAATCCATTACACGGTGGCATTACTGTAAATAAAACCAAATTTTTTAAAAAGGCTTTTACATCTAGGGGTGGAAATAGGCTAGGCTAGGCTTTAGAAGGCCTGAGCCTGGCCTACGATAAATTTAAAAGGCCTAAGCCTGGCCTAAGGCCTATCATAGGCTCAGTTTTGTGGCCTGGCCTGACCTTTTTAAAAGTCCGGCCTGGCCTGAAAGCCTATTTAAAAAGCCTGTATCCCATTAGAGTTTTTAATTAATCTATATAGCTTAAGAAGTCTTGTAGGTCGGCCTATATATACATATATAAGTGTACCTACTAAGCATTATATATATATATATATATATATATATATATATATATATATATATATATATATATATATATATATATAGGGTAGCCTATTTAGCTTTTTTTTTCTAATATATATACATACATGAACCAACTTATTTAACATATCTCTAATATATATGAAAATATAGGCCGACCTATAAGGCTTCATAGGCCTTTTTAATAGCCTAAGCCTGGCCTATTTAATAAAATAGGCTTTTAAAAAAGCCTAAGCCTGGACTCTTTATTAAATAGGCCTGGCCTGACCTAGGCCTATGTAGGCTGGGCCGTAGGCCCCTGTAGGCCGGCCTGGCCTATTCCCACCCCTATTTACATCGGGCCATATAATATCCGATGGGAAAAGTCTACCAAAACGGATTTTCCATCGCCCCATATAATACCCGATGGGAAAAGTATAATACACGGTGGATTACTGTAAATAAAACTAAATTTTTTATAAAAGCTGTTACATCGGGCCATATAATACCCGATGGGAAAAGTCTACCGGAAAGGAAATTTTTCTAACTATGATTTTAAAACTCTTTTTGTAAGAAATTATTTTATATATAATTTCTGTGGGCTATACCGTTCTATAATGTATTTTAGATTCGAAAAAACAGTGGATAGACCAAAAAAATTAATGATTAGTACATAAAAAAATAGAAAAATGATTTTTAGTATATATATATATATATATATATATATATATATATATATATATATATATATATATATATATATATATATATATATATATATATATATATATATATATATATATATATATACTAGTCAGAGACCCGTGCTTCCGCACGGGTGATTTTTTTTCTAGTGTAGTATTTTTGTAATGATATGAATAATATAAATAAAAAGAATTATAAGCAATATGCATAATTAAAAGGAATTGTTTTACTTGAATAGAGTTTGAGTTTTATTGATTGCTCTGTTATACTCCCAATTCTTTGAAAACCGAATATCCATAGGAATCGTTTTGAAATTTGAAAATAAATACTTTAGTTTTCAAATAAAAGTCATTATTGTTTAAAATAAAATAGGCATTGTATTGAAAGTGGCCCTTAAGATTAAACATTATTATCGTATTCATGTGCTAATTTTGTGTGTAATAAAGAACCATATAAAAAAGAACATGTGAGTTGGAGAAAAAAATAAAATTTTAACAAATGCAAATGTAAAATTTTAAATATAAATGAAAAATATGAAATAATTTACTTAATTGTAAATTTAAGAATAATTATATAGAAAACAATGATCCACAAAAAAATGTTTAAGATAGGTTAAGAACACAATAGCAAAATTGGGTCAGGTAATTTAATAATTGACGGTCCAACAACAATTAAAAGAAAATGATATAGATCACTATGGTTTAATTATAAATGAAAAATGATCATATAAATTCAATTATATTAAATAATCATATAAAAAATACAATAAGATGGAGATAATAAAAATGAAATATTAACATTTAAAAATAAAAATTATCTCTCAATTAATAGTAATTGTTGATTAAAATAAAATAGCTACTATGTTGATAATGACCCGTGAAATAAAAAAATAATTTGATGCGATATAAAATATATTTAAAAACAAATGTAAAATAAACAATAATCATGGAAATTTAATTGTATTAAATAATGATAAAAAATCGTGAGATGGAAAATTTAGTGCAAATAAATTTTGGTGAAAGGGTAATTTAGGCAATTTGGTCAATCTATTATTAATGAATAGATAGTAGATTAATTGTATTAAATAATGATAAAAATTCGTGAGATGGAGAAAAAAATAAAAATAAAGATATTATCTCTCAAATAAAGACAATGATTGATTAAAATAAAATAGACATTATGTTGATAGTGACCCGTGAGATAATAAATAAATAAATAAATAGAGAAAAAAATTAAAATGAAAGTAAGAAAGTGTGAAAAAATGTGAGAGAAATTTGAAATTTTAATTAAGATAGAGAAAATGTGTAATGATCGATTAAAAAAAATTAAATATTGAGTTGATAGTGGCCCGTGAAATAATTAAATATTTTTGGGAATAATAATTAAATGATCGATTATTAATATTTTTTGCGATAATAGATAAATGTTGAAAAATTAAAATGAAAGTATGGAAAAATGAAATGCGAAAGAAATTTGAAATTTTTAGTAAGATTAAAATTTAAAAATAGATTATTAATATTTTTTGTGATAATAAATAAATTAAGAAAAATTAAAATGAAAGTAAGAAAGTGTGGGAAAATGAAATGTAAAAGAAATTTAAATATGACTTCCATCATCCATGGCTTACATGTGATGTCATCATTCATGCAATAAAGTTGTAGGAAAAATGTTATTTAATTCGGACCAATGAAAAGCTAACACTTGGTGCATCCATTCAATAAAGTTGAAAAAGTGAATACTTAATTTGTTAGTTACAAAAATGACCTTTTATTAGTGCAAATAAATTTTGGTGAAAGGGTAATTTAGGCAATTTGGTCAATCTATTATTAATGAATAGATATAGTAGATATAGTAGATATATGGAGCATATCAACTGAGAGCATTTTTAAATGAGAGATGAGAGGAAGAAATATCAACTATTGGATTCATCAAGAGAGAGAGAATGTTAATACATTAATGAGGCTATTACATTCTCTTTCTTGATGAATCCAATGGTTGATATTTCTTCCTCTCATCTCTCATTTAAAAATGCTCTCACTTGATATGCTCATATTATATATATATATATATATATATATATATATATATATATATATATATATATATATATATAATATGGTGTTTTAAAAAATAGTTATGAATGGAAGGCACATCGGATTTTAATGGATGTCGCATATGAAAGAAGATGAATTGTCAATATATTAGTTTCTCTTAGTAGGAGGTTGACTATGTCCACAATAATTTGTGTAATATAAATTAAAGGCTCGTTGAGACCTCGACGTTTTGGATTTATTCCTAGGTGCAGGCCTGTCCTTCTTCTTATTGTAGTTGATTGAATAAGGCTTTCCCGCTTCGGATTTATTCCTAGGTGCAGGCCTGTCCTTCTTCTTATTGTAGTTGATTGAATAAGGCTTTCCCGCTTCGCTTCTTCTTTGTTCATTCGTAAATCGCGTCTTTTTAAGCCAGGTCAAAACGATTCTATTTTTATCTGAGTCTACGGAGATAAATCACTCTTTAAGCGAAAATCCCCGGTTTTCTAAAACCTTCTTTGTGGCTAAAAATGTATACAATTGATTTAATTGAATTGAATAATTATTTTAAATTTATTAATATATTGTAGGACATTTATACGTAAATTGGCTGAGAAGTTATTGTTTTTTTTTATATATATAACTACAATTATAATTGAATTTTATTTTAGAAAGAATGTGAGACTTTTTTTTCTGTCTATTTGAAAATTATAAATCAAATTTAAAAGTACTAATCAATCATTTTATTTTAAATAATATACTACTATTTTTTTATTATGATTTTAAAACTTTTTTGTAAAAAGATATTTTATTTATAGAGTAAAATAATAAATAATGTATTTTAGGTTTGAGAAAAAGTGGACGGACATAAAAATAAATAATAATTGAGCAGGTCAAGCAACATTCTGAAGAATTAATTAAGTGGCAAGAAATTGGAATTTAACATGCTAAAACAACGGGCAAAAATTGATTGATTTCGCTTAAGTGATGGCCACAACAAATATTTTCATGCATCCATAAAGGCGAGGCAGCAATTCAAGAATACAAAAATGTTCAAAAAAATGATGGTACTTATATGAGCAACCAACATAATTTAGAAAAAGAATTGATGGAATTCTACAATAAATTGATGGGGAATGCTTCCAATGAACTGGAAGGAATTGAAACACATGCGATGCGAGATGGAGCCTAGTTGAATGCAGAGCAGCGAGAAAGTCTTATTGTGCCTGTTACAGAGGGGGAAATTCTTGCAACTCTTAAAGGGATTGATCATGATAAGTCACCGGGTAGTGATGGTTATGGGGCGTATTTCTTTAATAAAGCTTGGCGTATTATAAGAACTGATGTAGTTAGAGTTGTACAAGATTTCTTCACCAATTATAAAATATACAAGGCTGCTAATTGTTCGATTGTTACACTGATACCTAAACACAATGGGCTGAAAGGAATTAAGGATTATAGGCATATTGCCTGTTGCAGTACTCTATACAAAATCATATCCAATGTGTTAGCTAATAGGATGACGAAAGTTTTGGATTCAACTGTGGGGAAAAAGCGTTCGTGAAGGGTCAAAAAATCTTTCTCACTTATGAACTGATCAAGGGCTATGATAGAAAAGAGGGTACTCCAAGATGCTTGATGCAAATGGGTATCCAAAAGGCATACGATATGGTAGATTAGAATGTGTTAGAGAGTATACTGAATTAAGTAGAATTTCCAAGGAGATTCACTAAATGGAGAATGACAGCTGTGACCATTGTATTGTATAGATTTAACGTTAATTGACATCACAGTGAGATTATGGAAGTGAAACGAGGTCTTAGACAAGGTGACCCGATATCACCTATGCTATTTGTCATTGTTATGGAATGTGTGAACAAGTACCTCACCAAAATGCACAAAGATAGTAACTATAACTATCATCCAAAATGCGAGAAATTGAAAACCAAAAATCTATGCTTTATAAATGATTTATTGATGTTCTCTCGAGGTGATAGAGTTTCTGTGGAAATGATGATGAATGCCTTTAATAAGTTTTCGAAGGTAACCAGACTAGTTGTTAACCCATAAAAATACAGACTATATTGTGTTGGGGTGAATGAAGATGTGAAGTAGGACATTCTCAGAACAACTGGTTTCCAGATGGGACACTTGCCTTTCAAATATTTAGGAGTGCCTGTGACTGGTAAGAAATTCGCTTTATATCATTACATGCCACTGATTGACCGGATAGTTTGTAAGATTAAGCACTGTACAGCTCGAATGCTCGAATGCTATCGTACACAGGGAGATTACAACTTATCAAAAGTGTGATGTTTGCGATAACGAATTATTGGATGCAATGTTTCCGCTTTCCCAAAAGTGTTATGCAAAAAAATTGAATCCATTTGTCGTAATTTATTGTGGACAGGAGGATACGAAGGTAGCCATAAGGCACCTGTAGCATTGAAGAATGTGTGCAAACCGAAAAGTAATGGTGGACTGAACATTATTGATATAAAAGTATGAAACAAAGCTAACTTGATCTGGTTGCTATGGAATCTTAGTGGAAAGTCCGATTTGTTGTGGGTTCGTTGGATACAAGCATGTTATATGAAAAACAAACACCTTATAGAAATTAAAGTGAAAGTCGATCATATTTGGATTATGAAGGCAATTCTTGGTCAAAGAGAGGCTGTGAATTGTATAAAAGAGTGGGATGATATTTCAATATTGGAAAAATTCAATATGAGGAAAATCTACATAATTATGCAAGACTGTGAATCAAAGGTTGATTGGAGGCATCTGATGTATGGAAATAATGTGGGACCTCGAGCCTGCTTTACATTATGGCTTGCTTGTCATGAAAAATTAGCTACAAAAGACCGTCTATTCAGATTTGAAATGATTAATAACATGGAATGTTGTTTCTGTTCTAGAATAGAATCAATAAATCATCTTTTTTTTCGAGTGCTTTGCTACTAAGAAAATTTGGATGGAAATCCTAGAGTGGATTCAAATTCAGCATAGTCCTGAAGATTGGAATAGAAAGATGAAATGGATAACACACCCGACAAAAGGAAAAAGTGCAAAAGTCGCTATCCTTAAAATGGCGGTCACGGAAACTGTATATGAAAGTTGAAATATGAGGAATAACAAAATTTTTGGTGATGCTGCAGATAACACGAATGTAGGAGAATTATTTTTGGTATCGACTTAGATCTGAAAGGTTGATCATTAAGGAACCGTCCAAGGTATCGACTTAGATCCGAAGGTAGATCATTAAGGAACCGTCCAAGGTATCGACTTAGATCTGAAAGGTTGATCATTAAGGAACCGTCCAAGGTATCGACTTAGATCCGAAGGTAGATCATTAAGGAACCGTCCGAGGTATCGACTTAGATCCGAAGGTAGATCATTAAGGAACCGTCCAAGGTATCGACTTAGATCTGAAAGGTTGATCATTAAGGAACCGTCCAAGGTATCGACTTAGATCCGAAGGTAGATCATTACGGAACCATCCAAGGTATCGACTTAGATCTGAAAGGTTGATCATTAAGGAACCGTCCAAGGTATCGACTTAGATCCGAAGGTAGATCATTAAGGAACCGTCTGAGGTATCGACTTAGATCCGAAGGTAGATCATTAAGGAACCGTCCAAGGTATCGACTTAGATCTGAAAGGTTGATCATTAAGGAACCGTCCAAGGTATCGACTTAGATCTGAAAGTTTTTGAAGTTGTTTATTTGACTGCAGCAGTAACCTGAAAAAGGCAAAGTTAGTTTTTTTTATGCCATGTCATGATGCATGTAATTCGTTTATGTGACGGGACTCTCAAAATAAATGAGAACCTTGCATGTTATGTACGCATTTGTCGCGATGCATTATGTATTATGTATGGACATGTATGCAATTGTATGATGTATGGTGTAATGAGTCCCTCAAAATAAATGAGAAACTTTGTATGAAATGTATGCGATGTATGAATATGTTTATGATTTATGACGTATGACTATGATTTATCCTATTTGACACATCTTGATTGAGAAGGTGGATCTCCGTGTCATCGTAGTTTTGATGTTTGATCTTATCTTGAAGATGCTCAGCTGGGGATTTATGATTTCTGCTTGGGGATGATCAGAAACTTGATGTACCCTGATTTGGGATTAATACACCATGTTGGAGAAGAGCAAAGTGTTGGAGAACCGGTAGTGTTGAAGATGTAAACTCTGTTGGGGAGTCTTGTCTTTGTCGGGACGAGCATGTTTGAAGATATCTTCTTGAGAATTTCTCTGTGGGGATATGATCTTGTGAAATCGGAGCTGTGGGAAGGCATGGATGCCTTGAACATTGCCCCCAGTATTATAGTAACTACCATTCCTGGATTTGATTAGGACACACCGCTGAGTATTGATCCAGATGTCAAACTAGACTTGCATAGATTTGCCCCCGCTAGTAGAGACTTTGAACAGATTCGCCTCGCGAGGACTTTATGAGACGTGCACTATGGGTGACATGCCCCTAGTAATCATAGGGCTTCAGATCTATTTGGATGCATGCCCATGATTGTTTTGGTGCCCTTGAGAGATTCTCAGAATCTTGACTTGATTGCCTCAGATTGATTTGGGCAAAGCGTGCCATGCCCCCTTGTATACGTATGAGACATTGCTTCTCGGAGTAATCTTGTCTATCGGGATAACTTCTAGTCATTAGTTGTACCCTGCTCAAGTTCTTTCTGATGCTAACATTTGAAATTATGTAGCAGAATATGTTTAATAATGGATTCATGAGATGCAATGCATACGTTTGTCTTGAGTTTTTTTTTTTGAAAAACATTTAAAACAGGGATGTAAAAGCGTGATATTTGTAAAACGTGATGTTTGTAAAACGAAATATCAACTCAGCATTTGTGGTAAACCTTAAGGAGTCGGGATACCCTTTTGGTGATAGTATGCTTTCGTACTAACCATGCTTCAGTTAGGACTTTCAAGGGTTGTAACGTGGCTTGGTTCACGGTTTAAGAAACAAAGGATAATGGCTCAAAAAATTTATTTATACCCATCCCCATCTTCGTGATGTTCTTCGATCCTATGCCCAGTTAAATTTTGCGTTTCATCAAAGCTTGAAGTATCAACATTGATATTTGATGATGGATAAAGCAACGGGAGTTTGTTTGGACAGACAGTCATCCCTTTTTTTGAAATACTTTCTTTTTGTCGAGGATTGGTAATGACCTCTTTTGAAGTGTTTTCTTTTGTCGAGGATTTATAGCGACCACCTCTTTGATTTTGTTATCCCTAACTTTTGCCTGAACTGCTTGTTTTGATATTGCAGTCAGCGGGATATTTTTGATTTTTGATAAGTCCCCTTCATAGGTTTTGACTTAACATCTTTTATTTTTGGTGGATCTTTACTGCCTGACTTAATTGTTGCGAGAACCCATCATTATTTGTGTAAACAACAGCTAGTATAATTGAGTTAACTGAGTAACTGCCCTGCCCCAGGTTATGATTAAGGGTTTTAAATTGTACAAGAAAGAAAACTCCTACGCCTTAGGCTCAAAGGGGTTGACGAGGCATTAACATCCTTATATCTCCACTGTTTAGGAATTGAAACAATGCCTGTACATCGTCAACATAGTCCGTTCGAAAGCATACTGTATGAAGTTGCGGTATTGTTTTCGTCATCCTCCCTTAAAAGGCTCACAGCTTAGCAGGAGTTGAATATCACAGAATATATGCAAAGTAAAGACATAATTAAAAATGAGTGATAACGAAATAATTTATTCAAGACAAACATATGCAATGCACTGATGATGATTATTAAAACATATAATGTCTATCATAAGTCGAATGTTTAAACAAACAGAATAGAAATTGCAAATGAAGGTAAAGCTAATGATTAAAAGTTCATCCATTTAGACATTAGTCAGTCTTGTCGTGATTATGTCTGGGAGTAGTGATCACTACAGGAGTCTTGGGATGAGGGAATTCGATTTCACCAGCATCGATCATATCTTGAATCTTATTCTTTAATGGCCAACAATCATTCGTGTCATGTCCAGTGCTATTGGAGTGATATGCGCACCTCGCATTGGGTTTATAGCTAGGAGCGGAAGCGTTGGGCTTCACAGGAGGATCCCTCACAGTAATCAAGTTTGCTTTTAATAAATGTTGTAATGCTTGAGCCAGTGACATGTTGATCTTTGTGAACTGACGCTTAGGTGCATCTGACTTGCGTCTTTGTTGTGGGTCTAGTGTAGAGATCAAATTGTCCCCACAAATGGCTGTGTCCATTGCGACCTTTCAGATTGTACCCAGCATTAGCCATATGAGGTTCCTTAGGTGAGTTGAACTCAATGATCTTGTCATCAATGAGATCTTGAATCTTGTGCTTTAATTGCCAGCAATCCTCTGTATCATGACCAGGACTATTCGAATGATAAGCACATCTCGCATGGTAATTTTACCCAGGAGTAGGATTAGCAGGAAATGAATATGGAGGCAATAGAGTTATCAAGTTCTGATTGAGCAGTTGTTGCAGAACTTGAGACAGCGGCATGGGTAACAGAGAAAATGATCGCTTAGGCTTGGATCTCTGATTATCTTGACCACCTTGATGCTTATGTTGATTCTTTTCCTTCTCGATCAGAAGTGCCTTTAATTCTTCTTGCCCCTTGGCCAAGTTAAAGATCATCTCTTGGAATTGGTTGTTCTGAGCCTAAAGATTTTTAACTGATTGCTCGAGATTCATGATGCTGGAATAAACAGCGAGGAAGGATGAGAGACCTATTGTAAGAAACCTGTTATGCGATGTTATGAATGCATATGCAATGTTTTCAAGGATCTTTAGGAAATTTAGTTTGCAATATTTAGACATTGAATCAATCCCAGCTTCGTATGAAGAACCTTGGCTTTCGTTCTTAAGCGTCCTTCTTTAAGAATCAAGCTCACCATATCGAGTGGGTCATCGCCTCTGATTCAGGATACTTCTGAATTTGAAGGTACATGGCTAGAGGAAAATAAATCCTCTTGCCCCTTGATAGGTACAATGTCTCTGAATTGAAAGGTATATGGCCATAGGAAAATAAATCCTCTTGCCCCTTGATTAGGGATTCAGTCTTTGATAAGGGCATCTGAAATTATGCGCCCTACATTCCTAAGATCCTTGAAAGGGTTAGTTAAATCATGTTATGCTTATGATGTCATGATGTCATGCGAATGCGTTCATTAGGCATAGCGTGAGATAATAAGGACAAACAAGTCCTTTTAACAAAACCTGCAAGGAAACGAAGGTTAGTAGCAAACAAGTCACACAAGTCACGCAAGTCACACAATTTTTGGCTTAAGGCTTGCATGGAGTCTGATCAGGTGTCCTTCCCAAGGGTATTTCTATGGATAAGGAGATTTCAGCAACGGGTTCTACAAGTTATCCAGAATTGTCAGCCCTTCTAAAGCACCCTCGGACATGATGCATTCGCACCATGCAATGATACTTTGAGAAAGAACCTATCTGAATTGTAACATCGGGTAGCGACTTGTTCTCAACATTTGTCAAGAGTAGTCCCCCCACTACGTTCCTAAAGGCCAAGATGGGTTAAAGGTAACTAAAGGTCCTTGAGCTCCGGCGCACCCATAGACACATACATAGACCCCCCTCATTTGAGAAAGGTGTGCATATGCTATGGAGTCCTAACTCAAGCGTGAACTTCATATTGACTCATCTCCCACATATGTGAAAGAGGTCGCCATGACTATGCCACTCCTAATCTTAAGTGTTCTTGAATCCGGGAATAGGATTCGTCCTTCAGTTAATTCCCAAAACAGCCCTGAAAAATAAAGCAAGCAAAGCTGTGGACCGTCCTTTCGGGCCATACCCCTCCCGTGGGTGGGATACGTGAACTGACTCTTTTTTGTCGATCGGACGCTTTCGCGTCTCTTTTGAAAAAAAGTTTACAGAGTCGCCACCGACCTTTTATTTTATCCAATGAAGGAAAGGTTTATAAAAGAAACAGAAAAAAGACCTTTGAGAGATTCTGGGTAAGGGGGTAGGTTATACAAAGGGAAGGTGTTAGCACCCTTTGTATCCATGGTTATCCATGGGCTCTTTAGTTTGCTTAGCTCATTTGCTTTACTTTTCAATTGATTCGGAATGCTTTACCTGTGTTTTTGAAATACCTTTGCAAATAGAATTTGTAATGATCCTTGTGCGGATATATACAAATGCTTGTTTATCTTTCGAAAGATGTTTTGAAAAGAACGTTAATTTTGTAATGATCCGTGTTTGGATGTATACAAAATATTGTCTTTTGGAAAGTTTATTTTGAAAAACAACAGTGTATGAGAATTTTGTTTGTTTTGATTTTTGAGTAAGCAAACTAGGAGGTCTACCCTGAGTTAGGAGGTCTTTATCCTTGTTCCCTTTAAAAATCTATCCATTCGTCGGATATGAACAAAAGGTTCGATTTTGTACTCGAAACAGTAGAAATGTAACTTTGATTTTGAAAAGAGTGAAAAGGGGTTACCCTAGGAGGTGCAAATGTGATTGTGATTGAATTCAGATATTTATCTTTGAAGTTAGTGATCTGACGGTTCAGTTTTATCTTTGACATACACGCAGTTTATATGGGTGCTGGAAATTAAAATGCGGAAATGTAAAGTGCAGAAAGTAAATCTACGCTATTACATCGATTGTGCGGGAAATGTAAACTAGCCTATTTACATGAATTTGACATCCTATACATTTATCTAGGAATTTAAATTGTAATAAATAAAAGGCATGTTTTTGTATTTTTGTGATTTATTTTAAATATAATTAATGCATTATTAATTAATTTTAAAATAAAGAAAAGATGAAAAAATGATCAAACTTAGAAAATAAGTTTAGAATATGTACAAAATGTTTGTTAATTAATTTTAGAACAAAACTGATTTTTTTTGTAATTTTTGAAATTTGTTTTTGGATTTTTTTAAGTTAATTAAAACATAATTATGCAAATAATTACACAAATAATTAAAACTTGATGATAAAATTATCCTAAATATGTACAAAATTAGTTTATGATATATAAACAATATTTAACACAAAGAACAATTTTTTTTATGATTTTTTGACTAATTAAAATAATTAATAAGCAAATATATAAATACATACTAATTAATTATGTAAAATATTGAAATTTTGAAGAAAAATAAAATATTTTTGTTTCAGAAAATAATTAATTATTTTAGAAGTTTAAAATATTTTTTGTTGAATTTTTGGGATTTTTTAATTATTTTTAATTAATTTAACAAAGAAATTAAAATAAAATAGAAAATAAAATAAAAATAGAAAGGATACTGATTCAGTGTGGTGAGGAGCTGAGGCTCCATGGTGTGCATGCGTGTCTGATGCGTTGGATTAAAGGTTGAAGTGATCCAAAGGCTCAGATCTTGAGGTTGCATCATAATAACATGGTAATCAGTGCGTGTGATTAATGGAACTTTCAAAGTCCACTCTGGGACCCACGCTGGCTGACCAGCGAATGAGAAGCGTGGGATGAGCCACGCATGCATGCAGAAAAGTCAAGGCTGGGCTGACGAACCACGCTAGGACGCGTGGTCGTCTTCAACCTCCAGAAGTCTGGTTTTTGGACTCAAATAGCGGGGGTTTTTAACCTCCCCTATTTTTAACGATAAAAATGCAGCTTTTGGTAACTTCACAACCTGCAAAAAACAAACGTTAAGAATGAATGAAAGTGACCCAGATCCCCTAATTAGGATGCCCTGAGTCCAAATATAGCATTAGTTTTGTGGTTTGAGGTCTGTAGCTAGGGATTCGAAGATATCAAAGTTTGAACACTTATATGCATTTGTCAATGGCATGAGGTGATTCTCACGTGGAAGCTCACATGTTAAAGCCCAGATCACTCCTATAGGACCTCATGAACACATTAGGATGGTTAGTTTACATGGAAATTGATTATATCTAAGAAAACGAAAATCAATTGCATATGTACATGAAGAGCTCTATGCACATGATACGACTCTCATGGGACTGTATTAGGAGTTCAATCTTACTCTATGTTGCTTGAGAAGATGATTGGAAATGATTGTTTGTATTAATATTGCTTGGAATATAGAATTTGAAAATTACAAAGTATATGGAAATTTTGAGAATTTTTGTGAGATTTCTTGCTATACTCTTGCTCTCTTTTTCGTGTCTCCTTTTGTTGCTGAAGTATGCTACTCCTTTTATAGCCCATAGGCTGCTTGGAAGTGAAGCAAGAAACTTGGTTGCCTTTGTTGAAAGTTTTGGTTCTTTAATAATAAAAAACTTTGAATTTTTGACCAAGCCTTGACTACATTCAATGCTCTTGCCTTGGGCATCAATCTTCTGCAGAAAATTGAATACTTTGGAGGTGAGTCATGCTTGGAGATCAAGCCACCAATTATCCATGCAATTTTCCTTTAATTTTAATCTTAAAATAAGATAAAATTATGTCAAAAATGGATAATATAGATGTGGGCTTTGTCTTGGTCGTGGGAGGCCCATAGTAACATGGCAAAGATGTTTGGACCATAAAAACTTGGCATCTTTTGGAAAAAAAACATTTTTGAGCAATGTTGATTTCATGCATTTTCCCAAAATTTAGCCAACTTCAACAAGGTGTAAATCCTTCAATTTTTGTCATATGAAGGAGATCTTGCACTTTTTGGAAACCTCAAAGAGTCCTCTAACCAATGTCTTTGGTCTCATGTCAAAATGATTTTTGGTTCTCCTTGTGTGTCCATTTGAAAAAAGTGTCTTTTTGTTGACTTTGAAAATGACCTGTAATGTCTTTGGCCATATTTTTCAAATGGTGAATGCTATGACCATGGGATCAATTGCATTTGAAAGATAATTGAATTTCCTTCAAAATGAGCTTTGG
The DNA here is from genome assembly GCF_029867415.1 of Vicia villosa. Taxonomy (NCBI): domain Eukaryota; kingdom Viridiplantae; phylum Streptophyta; class Magnoliopsida; order Fabales; family Fabaceae; genus Vicia; species Vicia villosa. The sequence continues at coordinate 4,628 of NW_026705848.1, read as the reverse complement.
TTGACATTTTTTGGATGAAGGATGAGAGAGTTATGATCAGTCAAAGTTGAGTTGACTTTTCAGGCAAAAACCCTAATTTTGAATCTTAGGGTTTTGTTGATTTTTGATCTTTCCTTGATGAATTGTGATCATCCAATGATCAAATGTTGAATCCTTTGACAAAATATGGACTTTGACAAAAAATTTCATTTTTGACTGTCAGTTGACTTTTTTGGTCAAACGGGTCGTCTGTTGACTGTTTGAGCTGCTGACGGTGCGTCTGAGTGAATTGAAGTTTGAAAATTTGTATGATGGTACTTTGAGATGTATGGATGTATATGAAATCCATTTGAGCTCTCAAAACTTGTTGCTCCTGTTAAAACAAGAAAAACCCTGATTAGGGACTGTCTGTATAGGAGGCAGTTAAGCGTACCTGATTTTTGTGCAGTGCTGAGTTTCTGCTAATCGCGTGATATTCAGAAGACTTCTAACACAAAAATCTTGGAAATTTGAATTGTGAATGATTGATTTGATTGATTGTACAAATCACTGAGAATTGTACTGTCTGCAGTTTGTCTGTCAACCGACTGTTCGTGTACTGAAGCAGCAGTTAAAGTGAAAGATCAACTGTCAAAGTTAATTTTCTTTTTTGTTGTTATTTTTGTTTTTGTTTGGTGTGAAGCATGAAAATTTATTTACATGACTTGTTAGAAAACAGAAACATAATAAATAACTGATATTTACAGTATGCGGGCAAAATTACCGATAATAACCTGAAAATTATTTAATGCACAGAAATAGAAATATTTGACTGGCAGAAAACACACAAAATATTATCTTAGTAATTAAGCAATATTATGACAAATAGTACAACATTTAATACTGACAGCATAAATATTACATACTATTGAACAGTACGACGAATAGACGGTACGTTTTTAAAAAAATAAGAAACACGGCAAACTTTAAAAATGACGGTTGATGAACCATGCTATGATCAATAACATGTAGATGATTGGGAGCATAACCATTGCAGGTCCACACTCCTCAGGACTGTGCAGGCAGAAGAAAGTCATGATCACCGTAGCAATGGTGATGACTGTAAGAAACAGTGTCTCTATCCATTTTGCCATTCTTGTTAGGGAAGAAGAAATGATGGATTATGAGGTAGGAATTTGAAAGATGATTTAGAATTTGATGTGAGATTTGTGAAAAGAATGAGAGGTATTTATAGAATGGAAAGATGATAGAGACGTTGGGGAATGATGTGATTCCGTACAAAAGGAAAATTTGAGTGGAAGTGAGATTTGAAAGAAAGTGTAAGGTATTGTTGGAAAAAGAGAGATGGAGAATAAAGTTGAGATTTGAATTTGAAAGGAGAGATTTGAAAAGATTTTTGAAAATAATGGAATATAGTACAAAAGTTAGTGGGAAACCAAAAACAATTGTTACCAGTACAGTGTGAGTTTCCTGCTTTTGCGCCTGCAAAAAGATTTAACCCTGCATGAACTGTGTTAGTACTATTTATCTGTAAAATAAATAAATAGTATTTGTGGTGTAATGAACAGCATTTGGCGTTTGCGTAAGAATAAATTCCACTGTTAGCCAAGTTACTGTGTAAGAGAAATTCTGAAATTTAAGCACTTCATATGTTTAGGATATTTGAAATAAAAATCCATGTTTATATGAAACTCTTAATTTTCAGATTGAAGTTTTCTTAAAAAAGATGCGGGCAAATTTTGGGGTATAACAGTTGCCCCTATTCAATCTTCTTAAACCTGAAGAGATTGTCTGAAATCTGAGGGTAGAAGATGATTGAATAAATAGATGCCCTGAAAATTTGCACTTACCTTGATCAGCAGAGATGTTGGAAGTTGCATTTGAATGTTGTCTGTTAAATGTTGTTGGCAGATTGAAACATTACCTGAGATGGGCTTTCGGATGCCACCTGGACAATGTGTTGATGGTTTGTTCATCAGAATGAATCTGTTGATTATATCTTGATGAAGGATTTGAAAGTTGATCATTGTGGAACTGTTTGAGGTATCACTTTAGACCTGCAATGTTAGATCGTTCTGGAACCGTCTGAGGTTTCGCCTTAGATCTGAAATGCTAGGTCGTTCTGGAACCGTCGGAGGTATCGCCTTAGATCTGAAATGCTAGATCGTTCTGGAACCGTCGGAGGTATCGTCTTAGATCTGCAATGCTAGATCGTTCTGGAACCGTCTGAGGTATCGCCTTAGATCTGAAATGCTAGATCGTTCTGGAACCGTCTGAGGTTTCGCCTTAGATCTGAAATGCTAGATCGTTCTGGAACCGTCGGAGGTATCGCCTTAGATCTGAAATGCTAGATCGTTCTGGAACCGTCGGAGGTATCGCCTTAGACTAGCAATGTTAGATGATAAATGAGTTGAGAATGAGAGTTCTTCAGAGTGAATCTTTGGTTTGATTGTATCTGAAAGGACTGCTTGTCTGAATAAGATTCAGGATGAACACTGCATGTGAGTGAGAACATCTTTGCTGAAGACATCTGTCTACCTGAAAAATCAAGTTAATAATATGCGATGTCTATGATGCATGTATGATATGAGATCCTCGAGCTAGAGGAGAAATATGCAAGTTATGTTGTGTATGAATATGCGTATGATGCATGATTGTGAATGTGAATATGAGTGTGAATGTGATGCATGGTTTATGCAGCTTAGAGCGTGTCAAGCTCCTGATTGGGAAAATAAATCCCAGCTTAGTCGTCAAGAAATGAAGGCATTGTGATTGGGAAAATAAATCCCTGCTAGCCATTTGGAAGTGAAGGCATCGTGGTTGTTGATGATCTTCTGTCTCGCTTGAGTACCCTGGGTTGGGGAAATTCTTTGAGAACCAGGATGTTCTATTGAAGGATCTTTGATTACTGCTCGGGGATGAACAGTAGTTTTGAGAGTTCGGACTGTGACGCCCTTTGAAGTGGGAATGAGGAAGATGCATAATCCTCCGATGCACTATCTGACCAAGTTTGGGTGCGGAGATCACACCTTCTGAAGACAGTAATCTGGAACAACCCTGCTGGGGAATAAGACTTTTTTCGAAAGAAAAATCTTTTTGAGGGATTTGTTGAGGAATGTGTCTCCATTGGGGAAACTTCCTTCTGATGCTGGTTTAGGATAATGTCCAAATAATTGGGACATGTCCCGAATGCTATTCCTGTTTTTCCTGGTAAACATCAATCATATTCAAATGCATATGTTCATTCAAAATATCATTGGGATGCTCGCGTATTCAAAACAGAAAAAATGAAAATGTTAGTTATAAGCTGCATTGATTTTTGAAAAGGTGCCGTGATAGGCGGATTAGTATAGGGAGACAACAATCCTAGAAGTAGGAAATTGTCAGAAAGTTTTGAAAAGTATTTATGAAAAGAAATAGCTATGTGAGAACGATCCAGTCAAGTTTCAATTCTGCTATTGCCAATCTGTCTTCGAGCATCTCATCCCTCACTTGTTGGAAGAAAGTGATTGGACTGATTGGTGTCTTTGAGGTGTTGAACCTTGTCGGTGAGTAGGCAGCTGAGCGGGACATAGTTGTATGCTTTATTCCCTAATTTTTTTGCCTAGGCTGCCCTTTCAGGTTTTCAGCCTACCGGGATTGTATTTGTTTTGTCTCTAATTTTTGCCTGGATCGCCCTTTCGGGTTTTCAATCCACCGAGACGCTCATTTTTGCCTAAGTTGCCCTTTCAGGTTTTCAACTTAGCGAGCTGTATTATATTTTTTTTTTAAGCAAAGTACTTTTTGACTATGTCCGCATTCACAGGGTGTGGGAAATCCTCGCCATCCATGGTGGTAAGCAACATGGCACCGCCGGAGAATATTTTCTTGATTATGAATGGTCCCTCGTAGGTGGGGGTCCATTTGCCTCTGGGATCACCTTGTGGTAAGATGATGCGTTTGATAACCAAGCCACCAGTTTGGTATGCTTGACTTTTGACTTTCTTGTTGAATGCTTTGATCATGCGCTTTTGGTATAGCTGGCCATGACAGATAGCTGCAAGTCTTTTCTCATCGATCAAGTGTATTTGGTCGAATCGAGTTTGAATCCAATCGTCTTCGTCTAGATCGGCTTCTTTCATGATCCTTAAGGAAGGAATCTGGATTTCGATTGGGAGAACTGCTTCCATACCGTAGACTAACGAGAATGGAGTTGCCCCTGTTGAAGTACGCGCAGATGTGCGATAACCATGAAGAGCAAAAGGTAACATCTCATGCCAGTCTTTGTAGGTTACTGTCATCTTTTGTATGATTTTCTTGATGTTTTTGTTGGCGGCTTCGACAGCGCCGTTCATCTTTGGTCGATATGGAGAAGAATTATGATGTTTGATCTGGAACTGCGTGCAGAGTTCAGTAATCATTTTGTTGTTTAGATTCGTGCCATTGTCAGTGATGATCCTTTCGGGGATACCGTACCGACAAATGAGATTGTGCTTGATAAACCTGGCTACCACATTCTTGGTGACAGAAGCATATGAAGCTGCCTCTACCCACTTTGTGAAGTAGTCAATAGCGACCAGGATAAAGCGATGTCCGTTGGAAGCAGTAGGTTTGATTTCTCCAATCATATCAATACCCCACATTGCGAAAGGCCAAGGAGCCGTCAGAAC